>NW_009729159.1:54422-80085 GCF_000703405.1 Apaloderma vittatum | reverse complement strand
ACTGGGGTTTAGCTCAAACCCAGGACACAGACTCCCACCATGATATCAGCCTTGTTGGCCTTCCCCTTGATTCCAAGCTACAGACATTTAACCCTATTGTCACTATAATTAAGTTCTAAACATTTGTAACAGTCCCTAACACATAGGGCCACCCCACCACTTCTCCTTCCTTGTTTATAGTTTCTGAAGAGCTTATACCCGTTGACTGCAGCACTCCAGTTGTGCAGAACATCACACCATGTTTCTGTGATAGCTACCATAGTTTTTCTGATACACCATGTTTTCTGGTTCTTCCTGTTTGTTGTCCATGCTCCATGCTTCAGTTGGGGAAATATTCCCAAGACTTTTTTTGTGGGTGGAAGCCCTGGTTCCTATCTGACCATTTTCAGGTGTTTCCATAGCTTCTAACTCATCGACAACCCTTGCATCTTTGCTGCTTCATGTGTCTCCAGCCCCTACCTCCACTGAGATGGCAGAAGAAGGGTCCTTGCTAGCACATCATCTTACAAACACTGGTATTCTGTCCTTGGGCTTACTTCTAGCAGGCATGTTCCTGCTTCCAATCTAGTTTAAAGCTCTTTCAGTGAGCTCTGCTAATTCTTGCCCCTGGATCCTTTTCTCCCTCTGAGACAGGTGTATCCCATCTGTTGCTAGCAAGTCTGCAGTTGTATATACCAGCCTGTGATCAAAAAACTCAAAGCCCTGCCGGTAACACCAGGCTTGGAGTCAAGAATTGATCTGCTGACTCCTCCTGTTAACTCCGTCATCAATCCCTGCAACTGGAGGGTTGCAGAAGAACATGACTTGTGCTCCTGATCCCTTAACCAGTTGCCCTTAGGCCCTGAAGTCTCTCTGAATGGTTTTTAATTATTTTTTGATTTCTTGTGGCCACATCATTGCTATCCACTTGAAAAACCAAAAGTGAGCAATAATCTGAAGGCATCACGAGGGTGGTAAGTTTTCTTGTCACATCCTTGACTGGAGCCCCAGGGAGGCAGCAGCCATTAAAGTCATTACAGTCTAACAAACTTTAAAAATTCCAGATGGAAAAATACATATTTATGCAAATGGTTCAAAATTAGATGATTTTGTATAAATGTAACAGATGTTACTATGTTTTTAAAATTACTGTAGCCCACTGAAAACACTTTATACTTGGTAATTATGTTCCAGTAGGCTGGATCATTTTGAGCATATAGTTAGCTGTGAGATCCTACTAGATGAATTTAAATGTCATGGCATCATTGGAGAAATGATTTCCCAGTAATATGTCCTCTGTCCTTGACTTTATTATGATTTTTCCACTCTTAATATCTCTGTTTATCAGTTCGGTATCCTTGCTGGCTGCATCACATATTTTTAGAGCAAACATTACAAGTTAAAGGAGGATTCTCTGGAAATGCAAATCTGAAAGTTTGGAAGATCTCCTGCCCACGAAAAAAAAGTCACTAATCATCAATTAAAAGTTATCTGGCTTTTACTATTTAAATGTGCTGCACATATTTAACTGTAGGATTAATCTGGCTAGAATATTTCATCTGGCCTCAACTAATTTTCTGTAACTCTCTCCTTCATTGAAATGTATGAAAGCGATATTGATATAGATATGTCTAATATGAACAAACAAGTAAAATTGCCGTTCTGAGGAAGAAAAAAGTGACTGTTTATTCAAAATATAAAAGCATCTTAGTCTCTTGTGTACGTCTACTTTAATGAATACTGATATTAAAAGTGCATAATGTAAGTTGCAAAAATGTCAGCCTCTAGCATATAAGTCAAAAACAAACAAAACCTTATGATATTTGTACTGATCTTGGAGAAAAAAAAACATATGAGGGAAGACAACACGTCTACTGAAGAGGCATTTTTATTCTCCAGATACATGTGGGCTGAACATTTTAAGGCAAGGCCCCTACTTATTGTTTTGGGGAAGAATGTTGGTTGGAAGGGACCTCAGAAGATCATCTAAGTTCACTTAAAGCAAGTTGCAGAGAGTGACGTCCAGGTGGGTTTTTTTTTGGAGACTCCACCACCTCTCTGGGCAGTCTGTTCTAGTGCTCTGCCACACTCAAAGTAAAGAAGTTTCTCCTCATGTTTAGATGGAACTTCCTATGTTCAAATTTGAGCTCATTACCTCTTGTCCTGTCACTGGGCACCACTGAAAAAAGACTGGCCCCATGCTCCTGATGCCCATCCTTTAAGTATTTATAAGCATTGATAAGACGTTCCCTCAGTCTTCTCCAGACTAAAAGGCCTTGAGCCCCTCAGCCTTTATTTGTAAGAGACATGTTCTAGTTCTCTAATCATCTTCATAGCCCTTTTTCATCTTCGTTTACATTTGACATGTAAACCAAGAGAGCTAGTTGTTTGCATATTATGTAATAAATGGTGTACCACAGCAGTATTTTCAACTTTTATTATAAATTGTTGTGGAGAGGGCTTATTGTGTAAACACTGATATAAATTTTAATGGTTGCAATGGGAGGACATTTAATTATGTGGCTACATGGTGCTGTCTGCATGTTTGTGATTGAAAACAAAATTTGACCATGGATTGTAGCCGGATATTTTCATTCTTTAAAGGTGCAGGGCTCTTGCTAAAAAACAACCATAACAAAATGCCTTTATGTATGTTTTATAATGAAGAATTTAACCTGCAGACAACAAATAGATTACGTCAGATGCAGAGAGATTAGAATGGAGGTTTAATCTAAATACTACAACAATCTTTAAACCTTCATACTCCACATAAATGCAGTGATGAGAGTCCTCAGAAATGTATCTTAACGCGCTCACTTTGGCTGCTGTGGAGAACAATGCTGAGGCTTGAGGAATTCATGTGCATCTGATTTAGGAAATGTATGGGCACTGTCAGCCATGTCCTGCATATATTGCATTCAAACCAACCACAGTCTTTAGCATATATACTTCTTCATTTACAGTCATTGTTCTCTAGATGCACACTGTTTAATCTTCTTTTATCTTCTGAAGTCTACACAGAAGAATGATCTTGAAGGTCCATTATCCAACATACTTTTGCTCCCTCGGTAGCATTTATGCTTGTACTGCTATCTCAGCCATGTAACTGTAAAATCTGGAAGAGTTTCAAGGAAGTTGGTGCAATTACTCCATATTAACATTGTTATCATTTATATCCAAATGTTGCTTTTAGTCATGTAAGATATTTAACTTTCTTGCATGTTCTCATTTCTACATAGTGTTAAAAAGAAGCCATTATCAAAATAAAGTAACCGCATATAGCCTTGGAATAGTCATGAGAGCAGGAGTAGGGAGGTGATCATTCCCCTGTACTCAGCTTTGAAGAGACCTCATCTCAAGCATTGTGTCCACTTTTGGGCCTCTCACTACAAGAGGAGCATTGAGGTACTGGAGAGGGTACAGAGATGGGCTACCAAGCTGGTAAAGGTCTTAGAATGTAAGTAAGTTTTATGAGGAAAGGCTGAGGGATCTGGGGCTGTTTAGCCTGGAGAAAGAGACTGAGGGGAGACCTTATCACTCTCTACAACTACCTGAAAGTAAATTGGAGCAAGGCAGGGGTTGGCAAGTGATAGAACAAGGGGGAATGGCCTTAAGTTGCACCAGGGGAGATTCAGGCTTGATAGCAGGAAGAACTTGCTTACTGAAAGGGTTGTCAGGCATTGGAACAGGCTGCCTTGGGAGGTGGTTGAGTCACCATCCCTGGAAGTGTTTAAGAGACAGGTAAATGCTGTGCTGAGGGACATGGTTTAGTGGTGCTGATTGGGCTAGGACAAAGATTGGATTCAATGATCTTGAAGATCTCTTCCAACAGAAACTGTTTTATGATTCTGTGCTTCTATGATTCTGTGATTCTATGATTTCATGATTCTATGATAAGAGATCAGAAATAAGGAGATCGGTTCTCGTGACCCTGACCTATTTGCTAGTCATAAGTATCTATCTCCATCAAATTCAATGACGTAATTGGTATCAGATTAAAGTTATCACGTGTAGTGGAAATAGTCTGCGTTTGCATGATCTAACAAATTGAATTTCATCAGAGTTTCTTCAGAACTTCCACAACACTGTGGCTTAAGGGCATCAAAAGGCTTAGAGTATAACTGTAACTATGTGAAAAGGAAAGGCAAGGAGAACATACCCATACTTACAATTAGACAAGTCCTTAAATGCCTTTAGGAATAACATTTTGACTCTGTGTGTGTATACAGAAGGCATTTATGATAATAAATTAGGGAGGGTTAACTGAACTGCTATACAAAATGCACTAGGCAGCAGGTGGTAACATTCCTATTTCTGCTTCTGAGTTTAGTGTTAGAAGTCATGTATTACATTTTATTAAAACATCGAAAAACTGTAGACACCTTCCAGGCTTGCAGAAAAACATTCTCTAATTTGGATTAGCTCACCAATATGTGAAAGGAACTGGCGATGCTCTGTGGTCTTCTTTAAAGTGCAGGCAAAAAAGCACAAAATGAAGGCTTTACTAAGCAGGAAAAAGGATGAAAGATGAACAATCAGTCTGTTGTGTAGGGAGTGGGCAGTGTTTGTGGGTAGAAACTATGTATGAAGGAGTATGAGCAGAAGTATGTATGAGAAGGAAGACTATAATAACAGTGGGAAATCAACAAGCAGGACTTCATGATACAGTGAATAAATTGATAAATTGTCTTGCAAAAAATGAAAACAGGATGTTGATGCTCAGACAACATTTATGTTCCAGTATAACTATTAGAACAGACTGGTAAAACCTACCGTTCCTCTGTATCATAATTCAGTGTTTGTCTAGTACAAACGTCAGAAGTGTGTTGGGCTCTCTGTGTTTGTGGAAATTCTGACACTACAGAGCTAAAATAAACAATAAAAATGGAAAGTATAATCTCTTTGTAGGAAAGAATTTGCACTAGGTTTCTGTTCACTCCAACCTTCAGCATAACAGACTCCTATTAACTGGGAAGGAGTGTATTGCCTACCGGGTAAAGCAGGAGAAGGTGCTTCAGTGACTGATCGTCCCTGCATTTGACTTTCTGTGTGACCTTGAATGAGCTATTCAGGCTCAAATTTACTTCTTATGCTTTATGCAGAGTTTCCATTAAAATGGGTCCTTCCCCTTCAATAATGTCATTAGAACCAATTTCCCCCCTTTCAAGGATGAATTTGTTTGGTCTAAATAATATTTTTTTTTGTTAGCTCCAGTAATCTAAAGGGAGCTATTTGCAGTGTAAACTTAGATGCTACTGTGCTGGGTAAAAGCAGGCTCTCTGCATTATAGAATTTTATCCACAAAAATGATGGTAGAAGTGGCAGTCTGACTTGGGGAGATACAGCAAGACTAATTCATTTGAGCCTTTAAAACGCAGTTTATAAATGAGAGAAACCTGTGGAATCTGATTTTAGGTTGGTGAAGTAATAGTCGTTTTGCCTCCTAGGTGGAGCTAAAGCACTTGTCTGCTGTATCTTGGTTTGTGGGATGGAGGAAAGAAAATAACATGGCAAACACTACTGCCTTCTCTTGTATTTAATTATTAGTATTACCTGCAATTTTATACATTCCTAAGAAGACATTTTACAGAATAACAATACAAAAATTTGGTCTCCCATCTGAAAGGACAGGTTTTTTGCGAGTGTAAAAGAGTCTAAAAATTACAGAGCCTTTTTTTCACTTCTCTGCATCCAGACAGTGCTGCTCACTAGATATATGCTTCAGAAAGCACTGCCAGGTATCCAGCTCAGCTTCCTGAAGATTAATGTTCAGTTTTCTTCCCTCTAGTCCTCATAAAGGATAGACAAAGGACTCCTGGCCCCAGGACAGAGACTGAGCACAGACTCTAGATGAGACCTCTTTATTGTTTATAAAGGCAGAGATGCCATAATGTTGAAAGCAAGGAATTTAAAAATGAAACCTACCAAACAAGACACTGTTGTGAGTTGAGCATAGACACAAAAGCAAAGCATACCTTGCAGCTTTCTCTACCTGTGAACAAACACAATCTGTCAAAACCTAGCAAAAACCTCACAAGAACAAATGCAATAGTGCCATTCATGTATACATAGTCTGTTTCTGGGAAGGTCATACAATGTTAGGAAAAGGGTATTCCTCTTTTCTGAGCTCTGGGGAAACTTCAGTTAAGCCATAAGCACCTATATAAGTCTGTATCTGTCTTTGCAATTCAATACCAAGCAGTATGGTAAATAATTTAATTTTCTCAGCCTCATTTGTGGTGAATGTAAGTATTCAGTGCGGTCCACATGCCTACGGTTTGGAGTTAATAGACTAAATGAAGAAATGGAAGAGGACTATCAAAACAACTACAGGATGAAAATGGAAAGGGGAGAGCCAAAAGACAGAAGACTTAAAACAGATGTGATCAGAGTCTAAGAACATTAAAAAAATAACACTATAGGTAAAGAATTTTTCACAGTTTAAGAAGAGAAAGAGTATGAAGAGGTGGCTGCTGGCCAGTGAACCAGCTGCAGGTGAGTGTCCACTAGTATCTGGGAAAAAGATGCTGGCTATCTGGAAGATAAAGCAGTAAGTGAAAGTGTTATAGCAAGTTGGCAAAGCAGCGTCATTGCAGAAGAGAAGGTCAGATCTTTTCCTTTGGATTATCAGATTTCTCTCTATGCTTCTGGACTCATGAAGCAAACAGATCTGAAGTGTAGCCAAACAGGCGCTGCTGGATCTTTAAGTCTGGCATCTGGCCCTTCTGCATTGCTCGTGATTTTAATGGCATTAATTTATTGCAGTATCTTACAATGATTTTTAATTATTTAATTTGATGCTTGAGATGTTTTTTAATTATTTAATTCATGTTTATTTCCTTATGTTGCTGCATATAATAATCTATGACGCTGATCCTGCAATGACTTCCTTATTGGTGTGTCTCTCTCCTGCTATGGATCTGCATAAAGGGTCTATGCATATGATATGGACCTTCTTTGAATTAAGCAATAATTATCTATAAAAACTATGCACTGATATATAATTTAATTCAAGCCTATATGGATTTTTAACTCTGATAGAAATAATCTGCAATGCATTTGAACTAAACTACAGAGATCAGTTTAATGCAGCAGAACCAAGTGTAAATTTATTAATGTAAACATGTAAATGCAGTATATTCACTTGGTAAACACTGCACTATATTGGACATACCATCTATAAATGAATATGTAGACAAACCTGGGTAGCCAGTATTTCTACCTCCTTGTGGGACTGCAAAACCAATCTTTTTATTATTATTATTATCTTTAAAGCCAAGGTTCTTTGTTTACCCTATCCTTTCCTCCTCATTCCTCCATTTTTTTTCTCTTATCTATAGCAGAATCCATATGCCTTAGAGGAAAGAAAATTTTTAAATTACTACTTGATATTGAAAATCAAGTATTTATGTTGTGATGCCAATTATATGTTATGGAAATTGAAGTATTTGGAAATCAAGCTTCAGCTTTAAAAATGGACATATATGTTCACATTGCTGCTACATACAGGCTTGTAGAAAGTTCTCACAAAACAAAATCTTCTCAACAGGTTTGAAATTCTAAAATTCTGAACGGCCATCTATTTTTACTCTCTATTATACTGTGACTCTGGAAACCAATGATAAATAGGTTATTTTAATGTTTTTTGAGCCCTAAATATTATTAGAATCTGGTTCATACCTTCATATAGGCATTAAACAAGATTTTTAGCTCAGAGTGTAATCCCTCCTTGAATTTCCTCCTGTGAAGGTGGAGTGACTTTGTGACACTTTGTTTTGATACAGTACAGCTTGTTCTACAGGCATACATGCCTTGACCCTGATCATTCGGAGTAATGTACTTTACGTCGTGTGTTTTAAACTGTGTTTTAAATCCAGGCCAAGTCAGTATCATAGAATCATAGAATCATAGACTCATAGAAGGGTTTGGTTTGGAAGGGACTTTAAAGATCACATAGTTCCAACTCCCGTGTCATGGGCAGAGACACCTCCCACTGATGAGGTTGCCCAAAGCCCTATCTCATCCAGCCTTCTACGCTTCCACAGAGGGGGCAGCCACAACTTCTCTGGACAACCTGTTCCAGTGTCTCACTACCCTCACAGTGAAGAACTTCTTTATGTCTAATCTATATCTACCCTCTTTCAGTTTGAAACTATTACCCCTACTCCTATCACTATATGCCCTTGTAACCTGAGGTCACTCACAAACCGTAGAATTTCCCTGCAGGAGTCATACCTCAACTCCAGACCTCACAGTCAAGTGATATTATGCTGTAAAACACAATCACATGAAATTCAGGCTCCCTCTCACTATTTCAATGTATTTCCTTCTCCAGGCATGCCTAAATATTGCAAATACACAATCCTGATTAACAGCCAAATTCCCTAACAACCCTCTAGTTTATACACTCTGGAGTCCTCTGAAAAGTTAGTCATCAAATATGGAGAGATCTCATGCCCTATAAAACATGTTAGCATTTGGTAACTCTGTAGTCTATGTTTTGGCATGGAATACACTATAAATCAGACTAAAATAAGCATTACATAAGCCTTTAAAGAGTATCTACATAGGCCATATCTTGTCATCCTTCTCTGGCAAAATCACTGAAGCCTTGGCCAGATTGTCAAACACAGCAAATGCAATCCATACCATCTGGTAGACCTGGTTAGACAGCTGAGGAAAACCCTTCTGAGCTCTACCCTAATGTTTACATCCCTTGTTCTTCAAAAGATTTATGTTTATGTATGCCCAGATGTTTTCTTTGTTATTTTAATTTAAATTTAATTTAAGTATATTTTCAGAAAAAAACATGTGCTTGAGGGACTAGAATTACATTAATGTATTGAATTATTGTATTGCATTCACTGGAATTCAAACGTTTTACATAAAGAGAGACTTTGTCCCCCTGCTGAGACAGAGCTACCATGGTACCAGTTTGCATTTGGAAGAGGGGGTTTCAAGGTAAATTGAAAGCTTAGCTGAGAAACCAAGCCCATAGCCTAATCCATAGCCAAGCACAGCTGAAAATGAGTGTTAATTAAACTGCAATTACTTTATGGCAAGATTTGAATGTCAATTGATGATAGCAGGGAACAAACACAGAGCTGATGTCCGGGATCTATAGATTATCCAGCCATAAAGGCCTCTGGATCCACAAGCCAACCAGCTTATGACTACTGCAACTTCCGTGAGCTGGAATGTCACAACAAATCCTAATGGAGGGAAAAGTGCAAAGGTATTCAGAAGCTTTTGTTCATGGCTGTTACTTGAGATGAAGCTGTAGCAAGCTGACATTTAAATAAAACACCTGTTTTCACAGGAAAAGGGATTCCTCCTGTGCTATTGACTAGCTGTTAGACACCACTTAGTTTAGTAGAGACGTGCAAAGAAAAAAGAAAGTGTGATCCAGGGGGAAGGCAGGCAGGTATGAGAAGCAGAGCAAATAGCATGCAGGGATTGAGACCACTGGGAATGCTGGTTTTGCAGATTAAAATGCCACACAGTTTTACAAGTCAGAAATCAGTTTGGAACACAGATATACCCATGGACTACAAATACCAGAAAACTAAGTTTTTGGAAAAGTAAATAATAGTTTTAGAGTCCTAAGAATGATGCTCAAACATTGTAACAGTGCTAAAAATCTTTGATCAGAGAGATAATTGGATGATATGTTGTCCTATCTTTTAAAACTAAAACCAGGAATCAGGAGAGGCAGCAGATGTGCTGCAGAGTTGGGCAATCTGGTATCCACATTAAATATCAAGGATAAAAACTTGATAATAAGAGGCTTAGTTATTTTGTGAGGTATATTAGTACAACTTCTGAGAGAGTCTGTTGGGAAAAAGTGAGCTTTGCATCCAAATATTAAAGAAAGATCAAAACCATAGTCAAAACTATGATGTTAATAAAACACAGAAAAAATTCGTAAGGTCGAAAGTGGAAAAAATCCAGGACTAGAAGACAATAAAACTATATTGTATTCAGTGAAAAAAAAATCAAGCCAACATGAAAGCACTATCTAAACTTTTTTGGCCCTTTCAAATTTTTATTTCTTAGTTTTAATTAAGGAGAAATTTTCTAACTGTGACAGGACAGAGTAGTTATGCTCTGATAGAAGAAATGCTTATGATTGTGCTTTTTGAAACAGGACAATCAACCAGTTCACAACTTCATCACAAACTACAAAAGGAGAAAAAAAAGAAATCTTGAATAAGCTTTGCTAAATATAGAGGAGTGAATTTGAGGTCTACTTCAATATATTATAAGACATTGCATTCTATTTTCATCTCTGGTGAGCAGTTCCAGGCAACTCAACAACAATGGGGTACTACAAAGAGTAAAATAGTTCAAATTCTAGTGTTTCTCAGAACCTAAGATGTAAGCATCACATGAAGTTACTTGCTTCTACCAACACAGTGGTGCACTGTGGGTATAAGAGAGCATCTTTAAGAGGATCTGGTAGTTTGTCATGAACACCCACGCAGAGAAAAGTCCAAGACTTGTGAAGAAAACTTTGGTCACCCACAGAAGGAAACTTTTCAGACTTGAGGAATCACAGCCTGTTTTTCAGAAAAGGTTGTGACAGACCTCTACAGTTTTAAGGTCAAGAACTACATGGTCAGAGTTACCAGCCTCTGAGAGCTGAATCACACTAGCAAGAACTGTGATAAGGTACTGACAGATTTTACAAGGTGTATCATGCTGAAGTTCACCATATGAATTAATGGGTCACAGTGCATGCCAGCGTATTCAAATGGATATATTACAAAATGGGAATCACAAACCAATGTATGACCCCCCTGGGCTCCCTTAGCAGCATCAGGAGTCCAAGCTATGATGTAGATCAGTGTACAGAAAAGTATACAAAGCTCATCAGTTTCTTTCAGATTCCCATAGTGTGACTAATTCTTGTTAGGTTTGACCCCAGGAAGTAAGAAAATTATGCAGACTGTAATCAAATAAAGGAAGGGAAAGATGTAGAAAGACTGGATCCTGGAGGGAGGTACACAGATTGCAGGAAGGAAGAGGATGGAAGTGCCACTGTGTCACCAATTTGTGTACACAGGGATGATGGGAACTTACCTACAGTCACATCACGTTACTTATTTTTACAGGCACTGACTCCTCTGTTGTTATTATTCCCTAACTGGTACACAAAACAGGTACCATGCTGCCCAGAGACACACAGAGGAAAAACATAAGAAAGATCTGAGACCTGATCCTGCTGTGGGAAAAGAACTGGATGAGGACAAAAGCGCATCTGCTTCACTGTGATAGAAGACAATGGCTTCAGAGGTACAGATATGAGATAAGCCACTGGTTATACAATAAATATGGCTGGGATCCAGCTCAAATGGTTAACATTTTCATAAGTGCCTAAATGAATATCATATACAAAAAATTCCAGATTAGCCCTAAGTGTTTGCTATATCAATACTATGCATGAAGGGCAGCAGAAATGTACTAATTATGTCTCAACAGCTACTGTAACTACATTTGCTTCACCCTGCACTCCAGCTATTAAATATGTGTCAGTAAGACTGGTGCATACTGCCTTCATGCATCTGTCATTATTCCAGTCCTGGCACTGGCTCAGTCATTGCCAGCTTTAACACTCCAGCATGCTGCACAAGCAGTCACCTAACTCACTTTCAGGACAAAATTTACATTCTCAAAATGCTTGTATTTTTTTTTTAATAATTATTGGGACAGAATATTATATTCTGTTATCATGAAAGATGATGCATCCTCCGCCTGTGTTGATCCATTATTAAGAAAGAATCATATTCCTATGTATTGCCCAATGTAGCCATTAGATTTTGTAAGACGTCTAATGGAAAATATAGTAGTAGACTACAGTGATCACAGCGATTATGATCTTAGAAAAGGATTTGCAAGCTATCTCCAATCTCTAGGCCACAAAACATCAACCTAACATCAGACTAATTGAGCAAAACCTTCAGAAGGCCACAACATCAAAAGCCCTTCAGTACCAGGCAATTTGTAAGACAGGGCAGTATTATGCTGTAGAAATAGTACACTATATGGACATTTCAACAACAGGCCAAAATGGCATATGTCGTAACCAAATGCCAATTGCCAAGTATGATACCATAAGGCAGATAACGAGAAGTAGTCACGTGCTAGATGGATTGAATACCTTGATATTTTTAAAGAGAGTTTGTTTTTCATTCCGTCCTATAAAATTCCTCTGGTGTAGTATAGGAATTAAAATAATTTTTGATGAATTTCACTGACGCGTACTGACTTTCAGTCAAGGACTTTCTCATTACTGAATTGATGGTGAGAGGAAATAGGTAGGTAATTTAAGTAAGAGCCACTTGCCACATTGGGACATGCCTTTTCTGCATCAGTGAACATCTGACTTTGCAAAACGCAGATCTTCAGACTCCAGTCTTTGTGGAAACTGTCACATGAATCCAAATTACTAGTCTGAAGAGAATTTACCTATTTTTTCTTTTGCAGTAATGAAATTGGTGTAAGGAAGGCCTGAAATGTCTTTCAAAACCATCAGTTGTCGGTTAAATACTCCTGCATGGTTCTGATTTTGAAAACTGATCTCCAGACTAGAGTAAATAGCCTAATGCCTCTTATACATTTTTTTCTTAAATTTCTGTTAGGAATCAGTGTTTGCCTTCTTTCTGCCCACTCTACATATACTAGTGTACAAATACTTATATATGTATATGCAATTGCTTAAACTTTGGAAAAGAGAAGTTTTCAATAAAAATACCTACAAGACACCTCAATTAATTTATTTTCATCCATCTGACAAAGCTATTTATTATAATCTACAACATTGTCTGAAATCATCATATGGCAGGAGTTTTTCCTTAGGAAATTCATGGCAACAGTCAAATGGAAATAATTAAAATGAAGTCATTAGTATTTCATATCTGAAAATATTAAATTTATTTTTTCTTCCCTTTTCTGTATGATAAACTGACTTTTAATGACTGTTTCTAGAATAAGAGAATAATAGTTTAGGAACTGTTAATTCTGCTGCTATGAGCAAAGATTTGGCTTCTGAGGATGTTGATCTAGGACTCTAAACACTGACTTGAGATCTAGGATTATGAACTTTACAGTAAGTACAAATGATACAATCTCTAGATGTTTGTCAAGTTCTTCATTCTTCTTAAAATATTCTTCAGGAGGAGGAAGAGGGAGCCATTTCTCAAAGTACCACTTGTGTGAAGACACGGGCTTAAGGGTACTGAAGGACACAAGTCCAGCTAAAGGCAAGTTTTTGATACGTGTTACCTACTCAGGCCTTTGACCAATCAGATCTAGTGAAAGATACTCCTGCCCATGGCAGGGAGTTTAAACTAGATCTTTAAAAGGTCCCTTCCAACCCAAACCATTCTACAGTTCTATGATTGAATGACTTGTGAGAAAAGATCTTCCCAATGCTACAGGATTTCATTTCCCAAGTTTACTTTGGCCTCTGATTGCACGTTAAGCTTGAATTTGCATACGATTCCTTCAATTGTTGCATTTTAGGATGACAAGGACATCCTTTTTCACAGTAGTCTTTGCCATTTACCGTTTTGCTTATGATACACTATGCAAAAAAATGCATTCATTCTTCATTAAGTATTCTAAACTGAGAATTAGAGAATTCTGAAAACTGATTTTATGATATGCTATGCAAAAAGGTGCACTCATTCTTCATTAAGTATCCTAAGCTGAGAATTACCTTTTGTCTCAAAGTATACTTCCTAGAACTATCAACTCTTCTATCTACAAAAATCTAAACAATCGTATACTCTTGCTTTTACCTAGAACCTTCTAAAGTTGATGGCATCCTACCTGAATGCATCTGTAAGCATATTATACCATTTCGTATTATAGCATATCATATTATATAATATTTTTGGTATGATATGATGTGATATGATATGATATGATCACATTTTCATTATATTTATTGTTGCATTGTAACTATTAATATCTGTATTATAGAAAGGACATTGTATTGTTAAAAAAATCTAGCTATTTTCTACTGAAAAGGCATTTTGATCCATCTTCTAGCTATCTTTCTGGAAGAGGGAAAGTATTCAAGAATGAGCAAAGAAGGAGCTTATCTGTGACAAATGTAGTGTAACAAAGTAAGTAAAGGAATTCAGGACTTGGATCTACTGTAAAAGACTTCAGTCATCCCTTTTCCCTGTGGCAGTTTCTGGGAAGTCAAAAGTCTGTAGGCAAAAAGGCACAGAGAGATAAAGGATGTGTCTAAAGGCACAGAGAGATAAAGGATGTGTCTAAACACCCAGATAAACCAGTTTCAGTTATTTTCCATTCAATATCTCCTGACTTCCCACATTTTTTTGCACCCAGATTCGTAGGTAGGTAGAGAGATTGACTCAAATTCAGAAGTCTGTGAAAAGTGAGAAGTTGAGAACACCTGACACTCCATCACATAACTAATATTCTCCTACATAAACAGATGGATCAAGCAAAGGCAAGGTCAGCAGCTTTTCTGCCAGCAGCTATTCAAAATAAAGCATGATGGTGGTTCTCTAGCACAAGAAGAGCAGTCAGTGTTTACTTTCAAAGACTTGAGATAAGGAGGAGAAGATACGTGAAGCTGAAGACACATATTCACATGTGAGTGGCAGAACCGCTATTATGTCATGCACATCTCCTTCCTTGTTGACGTCCTCTACTTCTGTGTCTGGACAAAGTGAATTTTCTTACAGGAAATTAATATATTAAGATGTCTTTTTGTGTTAGCTTGCTCATTGTTTAAATTATCTGACAAATGGCATAATGAAAAAGTTGTATAATGCTAAGTAGACTTCATTGTCCTACAGTATTCACATCCAGAGATTTTACTTCAGAAGTTACATTTTATTCCACTATCAGTAAGATAAGAAATCTTATGACTTCTCTCTGCGTTGCCCTCATGACACACCTTGGCTTGGATTTTACGGTTTTATGGTGATAAATAAAAATGAAGAACTGTTCAGTGTTTATCTGCATTGTTTCAGAAGTCTTGCTGTTGTATACTCTCTATCTTTCCTTTGTGCTGGCAGAGCTGGAATGAGCTATCATACCGTATAGGGCAAACCTGTTTCAGATGTTGGTTACTACTTAGAGTACAACTTATATGAGTAATACATTTTAGGATCTATTTATTTATTATTAAGGATGATATTTACACATTTCTTTCTGATACAGAATTCAGGATGAGCCCACTCAAGAAAACAATGTCTGCTAAATTCAAGAAGACGTTCAGTAGGACCAAGTCTTTTAATATTCATGAAAGATTACATGTTTTCTTGTGACAACAGAAAAATAAATTCTCGTCTTTAGTTGAGCAGGCCTGCAGATAGGGAAATATACGTGTGTGCCAATGAATTATACCTCTTTCATCTGCAATAGTAAACATGCCTGAGAAATATTGCAAAGAGTTACTTAGGTCAGATTTCATACCTCATGACTTAATTGAAGACCTGGTTTTCATTCTACCCTAATCTTGCATCTATTTCCGCGGAGGTACAATGCATTCTTTTCTGAATGACTTCCACTCCTTTGTTATTAGGCAGGTGTGCAGCATGCAAGACAACCACCCCGGAGAAATTTGGCATATTGAAGTTGCTCCAGTAATTCTGAGCTTTTCTTGATATTTTGTAAGCCACACTTTTAGCTGAGTCAGCAAGATGTATCCTTAAAGGGATAGTCTCGCTGATAAACAAGAGCTTTGACTTACAGACTTCATAGTCCATATGGGGTGTGCTGTCTCTAAGGACAGTCTAAGAAAGTTCAGAGTAGATAAATAAAAAATCTATCTCTAGCGAAAACGTTTTTTAATGATTTTTCAGTTCTGCAGGCGAACGTTCCCTGCAACTGTGTCAGTGACATTACTATGGACTTGTTGGTTTTTCCTCTCCTTAGAGCTAAATATTTCATGCTAAGGAGACCTCCGGGTCCCAAATTCTAACATAAATATGGAAATATCCTAGGTCATTTCAGGGTAGATTCAGAGAAGAAATTTTAGAGAACTGTTCAATTCCAACTAGTTATAGTTTGCATTCCCTTAATGGCTGCAGCTTATTTATTTGTTAGACTTGACTGACACTTGTAGTTGAGATCTCAACCAATTTTTTTTTAAGAGGAATGCTGTGATTCAATATAAAAGAGTGCAGTATTTTATAAAGAAGATCAAAGATGAAAAATTAACAGTATGTACTGAATCTACATTGAAAAACATGAAGATGGTGTTACAGAGCATGCAAAATTTCCCAAACAGAAGTGATAGAATCATAAGGTCATAAAATGGTTTGGGTTGGAAGCTGCCTTAGTTGCAATTGCGTCTAGTTGCAATTCCCCTGCCATATGTAGGGACACCTTCCAATAGACCAAATTGCTCAAATGAAAATTCCCGGCATACAATAAGTCGTATTTTCTCTAGGGTTGAGCTATTCACAGTTAAGAAGAAAGCGGGAGTGTAACTAGGTTAGCAGTAATTCAAAGAGGAACTTAGGGACTAAAATCTAGATCTGGGCTCTACTCACTCCCCAAACATCCATACTGGAAGGTGATCACACTGAAGCAGAGGCAAGTTCTGGGAACTCTCATTTCACTATTTGTAGCCAATTACCTGTGACACAGAAGATATCTAAGGCCTTAAATTTGCCCCTTTGGCCCTATTGAGTTCTTCAAGGTAATGGCTAGTCTCATAAGATGATAGCTCTAAGGCTTCTCATCTTTAGTCTTATAAAACCGCCTCAGTACTACATATTTGACAGCTATACCTAGAAAATCCTGAACAGGATTTTAATTGTGGATATTAAATGATTACAACTTCACACAAAATAACATTAACAACAATAAAAGAATATTTGTAGATTATGGTCGTGAGCCAATATCTTCCGTGTGGATGATCTTGACTTCCACAGTGGTACGGCAAATCTTCTGTAAGGGACAAACACACGAGACTTTTGTCTGACCTCATATCACTGAAATGCAGGAATATCACTGCGAAGGACAGTGCATTTGTTCAGATGTAAAACTAGCAGTTTTCCCCAGATACTGTGAACATAATTATCATGAAATACTCCTAAACACTTAATGCCTATCAAGTTTTGTACAATAGCTACACATTTTATGCATAATGACATACTTTGCCTTGACTGTTTTCTTTCCTGCATGCTGTTTGTATGAGGTTATCAACGGTTAACTAGTCAGGAGGCAAGAAGATACAGGGAAATGTAGCCAGCTGTTGAATAAAGCATCCGGACATGAGCAGGACCATTATTTGAGGCAATTTCCCTGCCTAAAACAAGAGGAAGCATCATCTACTGGATATCAAATTTTAACAGCAGACCTTTGAAGTGACTTCAAAGCCATTAGGTGATTAAAACAGATAGAGGAAGCAGAGAGAAAGGCTGACCCTGTACCAGGTAAGAGACTAGGTTACAAGGAGGGATGGGCTGGGGGTTGCAAACAGGAGCCTGGCCAGCCGAGCCACTCTCCAACACCATGGGCTAGCACAACAGCCTCCCTCAAGGACAGTACTACTGACTGTTTTCACACAATCGGTACTTCATGGTTTGTTTCATGGAGAAAAATGTTCTTAAATGATAATGGTGTAAACCTCATGAGGGCAGCACCCTTGACTTTCTCTGCTCTGAGGCCATGGGGATGGATTCTGAGGCTCTCAGGAGAAATAGCAGAGTGATCCAGGTTTAGGAGAGCTTGATCATCTACTGGAACTACTTTTGGGGCTAACTGCAAACTTTCTGTGTGGTATATTGATAAAGATCTAGCTGAGAGCAGACGTATTCTTTGGAATAAGCGCACAATATATCCTTCACATCCCCTAAAACTTGTTGTAAGATGTCTTTCCACAGTGTTTTTAACATGGAAATGAAAGCAAGTGATTATTTCCTTCAGTTTTAGAAAACAAAGTTTAATGCAGCTGCAGTATCACAGTTAGCAATTACAGAAATATTAGAGATAAAATTAAAAGAATTTTCTGAAGGTTTTATCCATCGTCTCACAAACTCATGAAAAATCTCATTATTAGCATGGTTGGCATTAGCAAGCTGCACTTTTGAAAACAAACCACAATGCTTAGAAATTTTAACTGCCCAAATTGGTACTCTGTTGTGGCTAGAATACCAATAAAGTGAAGAAAAACCTTTCAGAGCATCTAAAACTAAATCTAAATTAATTTAATTTGACTGATGTGTCAGCTAACATTTAATTAATGAATCATCTATTATTTGGAGAGAGAAAAAGAAAGGACTATCTCATGCAGTTCCATCACAATGCTATTAACCTCCAACCTAGAACAACAGTATAAACTTTAAGTACTCATTTACCATTTATTTCCCTTATTTTGCTTCATTTTGTGTCCGACTGCATAAGAGGAGTTTGTGTTTTGCTGTGGAGTTTTTTTTGGGGGAGGGAGGGGCAGTATGCAATAATTTTGTGGAACATTTTTGATGTTTTGTGGAGCAACAGCAGTTCACAGATCACAGGCTGAATAAAGCTAAACTAAATCAGGAAACATTAACTCTGACGACGTAAGACCCCAGAGTAAACTTTGTACCCAGAGATGGCTTACATAGACATAGCCTGCAGAAGATAAAGCAAAGTTATAAAATGCACAGTGCAGCTTGCATGTTAAACCCAAAGGTCGCCATAAATAAATACTGTGCATCCCCTGAGGATATTGTCTGAAGGAAGACAGATTGCCACGTGAGAGGAATAGCAACAGCTCCACGTGCAACAACAGGTACAGCTTCAGACTTCAAGCAGGAAGGGGAGAACTGAGGTTTCCCTCTCTCCCTCCTGCATAACGTGTCACATTCTAGGGACATACCCGAAGCTGGGAGGGGCTGCAAGCAGGAGCAGGGTTGGGTCACACAGCACTGAGCTGCTGCAGCTCCTTTAGCTTTCCTGTTGAACTGGGCTCACGGGATAATTCAGGCTGGAAGGGATCTCAAGAGGCCCCCAGTCCAACCTCCTGCTCAAAGCATGTCTGGCTGTGGTGTCAGGCCAGGTTGCTGAGGGGTTTACCCAGTTGAGTCTTGAAAACCCCAAAGATAGAAATCATAGAATTGTATCATCTGGAAGAGCCCTAGAAGATCATCAAGTCCAGCCTTTGCCCCAGCCCTATCTACCTACTAAACGACTTCCCCAATGCAACATCCACCCGTTTTTTAAACACCTCCAGGGACGGTGACTCAACCACCTCCCTGGGCAGCCTGTTCCAATGGCTGGCAACCCTTTCAGTAAAGAAATTCTTCCTAATATCTAACCTGAAATCCATTAATAATCCTAATATCTAACCTTAAATCCATTTCACCTCGTCCTATCACTCTCCTCAAGGGAGAACAGACCAACCCTCTCTACAACCTCCCTTCAGGTAGCTGTAGAGTGTGGTCTCCCCTCAGTCTCCTCTTCTCCAGGCTAAACAGACTCAGATCCCTCAGGCGTTCCTTATAGGACACATGCTCCAAATCCTCTACCAGCTTGCCAGCCTGCCTCTGTACCCTCTCCAGCACCTCAATGTCCCTCCTGTAGTGAGGAGCCCAAAACTGGACACAGTACTCAAGGTGAGGCCTCATCAAAGCCGAGTACAGGGTCTTGATCGCCTCTCTGCTCCTGCTGACAACACCATTCCTGACACAGACCAGGATGCCCTTGGCCTTCTTGGCCACCTGGGCACACTGCTGGCACAACCATTCTGGGCAACATGCTCTGCAGCTGGGCTGTCCTCTTGGAGGAAAAATTTCTCCTTAGGCCTAGTCTGAACCTCTGTTTTTTCAGCTTATATTCTTTACCCCTTGTCTTCCTTAGTTTACACACATTGCTGTGCATCTACTAACAAGCAGTAACACCGGTTTGCTTTGGGAAGCAAAACGAGGAAGGCTTGATAGTGACATGCTATATCTTCATTCATTAATCTGCGTGGTTAGCAATTACTTTTTGTTCTTAACCTGTTCCACACAGCAGCTATACCAGAGCTGGGAAGGAAACCTATTTTCCATCTCTGATTGGGTTTTTTGGGGGGTTTAGAGTGTAGATCCCAGTTCAAAACCAAATATGAAAAGTGAAACTTTTCTAATAAAATAGTTTTAAACTTATATTTACAAAGTCATTCCAGTCAGTCATGTTTGGCTGTTGTTTATGTTTATCCTCTAGTACATGCGCTCTCATTGGAAAGCCAGTGTTGATTTTGAACTGGATGGGCTGGAATTTCCACTTGCAGAACAACTGAACACAATGGTCAAGCTGCTTTAGAAAACTTTTCTAAATCTTTTCAAGTTGAAAAGTTCACAGAAAAAGCTCATCCTGGAGGGACAAAATGAAAATAAGAAATGAAATGAAAAAGATTTAATTTCAGGGCCATGGTATCTCCTTCAAAAATTTTTCATCTAGAAATCTCTGACTGTCTATAGGCTGTGCAGTTCATATTTAGTCCAGTTACAGTATTTTTTTTCTTAAAGGAATAATAAGATTTTATTGTTTTTTCAATTATCAGGATGCAAATTAAGGAGAATCACTTACTGATAATGAAATAAGTGCATGGGAGTAGTTTAATGGCATGACAAACAACAAAAATAAACAAATTATAAAAATCATAAATAAAAGCCAAAATCAGTTTGATTTTGAGTATTTTTGATCACATATATCTACTCCATTCAAAGTACTTTGAAAAGTCATAATCAGAGAGGTGCTTAGCACTTTGTAAAAATCTCTTCCTTCCAAGGGATTTCTTACTTGTCATCGTAAAACACATCCCCAGACTTTTGCAATACACAGATCTACAATCAAAAGAAATTTATTACAAAGAATGAAAAAGGAAGCAAAGTTTCTGATTTTTGAAATGAGATCCAGTCTGCCATTTGAGATTATTAGTGCTAGCCCAGCTTTCCGCAAGGGCACTCTGTAGTGTAGTCAAACTGACTTAGCCTCTGTCTTATGACAGGTATTTCAATCACTTTTGAACCAATATCGCTACTCCTTCGGCAGAGCTCAACAGGTGCAGGGTCCTGGTTAGGGTTCAGAGACCCATAAAGCCTGGAGCTCCAGAGACACTTGAGCTGGACAAGGCATTCCAAGGGGAGCACGGCACTGCACCAACAGTGCTTCATCCACACCTTTCTGATTTTGGGACAGACATGGCCATGTGACCTCAGGCTATGGCCTATTCACTTTTAGTCACTATTCGCTTTTAGTCACTCCTAAATGTCCTGGATCTTACTGGTAGGGTGAGAATCATCATCTCTCTTACAGCTATGCCTTAAATGTTTCTCAGCTAAGTTTTCCTTCATTTATTGCACTCGAGGTATCTGGTCCATCTATGCTTGGTCTATGTGTGTTCCTGGTTGATGCTAAAGATTCACACAAATCTGAGGGGAGAGCAGTAGCTCCTCAAGATCACCGCTGTTAGGAGCACCATTGTTGAAGCTGAGCCACCAGATAGTAAAACAGGTAAGGACAAGAAGAGATACTTATTGACTGAAGCATTTATTCAGAGGAAGAACAAATCCTGACTTTTTGTAATTACATCTAACTCCGCTTCCTTATTTTATCTTTCAGAACAAACGGAAGATACAAAAATGCCGTTGCCCAGATTGTTTATAAATCAAGTCTTGGCTGGCTACATAAGAAATTGTGGAAGAACTGCAAAATCTTAATCTCCCAAGGGCTAGTCCAGTCCTTTATTTAAAAATATTGCCCAGCTTGAAAATCAGGACTTGGAACTGCCTTTTTTTTTACTGCATGTAAATCAGCATGGAAATTGCTTCAATGTTATTTAGATGTAACAGCTGTAGGCTCTAGTATTAGCTGACAGTAATGAATACAATATTAACTGTGTTTTACAGCAAGCAGGACGCATTCATTCACATTACTCTTATGTAATGATTCATCTGTAGTTTTTCATCTATAGAGGGAATATGCATTGCATACATGAAAAAAAAACAACCCCAAAAGATATTTGAAAAAGTCTGTCATCAGGTTCCTATTTTCTATACCCCTTCTTCTCATGACTAGCCTTTTAGTTCTGCATCATCATCCTACTGAAAGCAAATTAATTATATATTTCCTAAGTATAATTTCATATAATTGATTAATAGCTAAAGTAAACTTCAAACAATGCTCCTTTCTTAATTTTGGAAGTCAGTAAGGAAGCAGCTGCAAAATCAAGGTTGTTTATTAATATGCCCTGTATTCTGAGGCATTTTAGTACATTGTCAGGTCAAACACATAAATATTATTTTTTTAAATGTAACACTATAAATATTATATATATACAAATATCACAGGATATAATCAGTTATCATGTTAAGACTGTTATAATTAACTATTTAACTTGAGAGTACATGAACCAGAGGTCTTCTACCTCTAGATTTGAGCTCCACACTTGAAATAAATAAAAAGAAACAGTTATAGAGAGGATAGGGGTGATACAGAGTGTTTGGACAGGAGTTGATCCAGCTGGTGGGGTGCAGTAAAAAACATTTGGGGAGCTTGCCCCTCTGCTGCACACTGAGCACACTGAGCACTGTGCCTCTGCCTCTGAGGTGCTCTGTGGGCAAACCCAAATCTGCTCACCTCAGTAACGGAGGATTGTAGCTTCGGTGATTTTCCAAGATATGTGTTTTAAGACTGAAGACACATGAAGCATGGTGCGCTGTGTGAGATGTTGGCCTGGGCTTTACGATGGGTTTAGATATCATCTTATTTTCTTTGGCACGTCAAAGCATTGGAAATTTGGCTTGCTGCTGGCAGGGAATTAAAATATGACAATGTATATTTTGGCTGCCTCAGGCAGATGAAGGGACTAATATAATTTTCTTTCTCTGATTCTTTTTCCCATTTAATTAAGAGATTTATAGATGTGCACACAAGTATTATGATATAAATGCTTTGACCGGTATTTCCACTCACATTAAAAAAAATCTCTAAGGAGTTCAAGGGCATAATGGCTCTTATTTCTCAAGTATTCAATTACTTGTGAAGGCACATGCTAAAATATGCTTCATGCTATACTTCTTGTTATTTGAGGTAGCTAAAGTTTGCAAGGTCATGTCTTTTGTGTTTCCAGTAATTGTGGAATCCAAGGTAGTCATGGTAATGAAGGGAGTTATTTAAAATTCATAGGAAGAGGATATATTAATTAATAAATTGTGTTTGATCTTGGAGAAGGAAAAATTAAGTTTCATTTAGAAAAAGAGAAACCAATATATTAATACTTTATTTTAATTTACTTTAATTTAATTTATTTTTCAAACTTTCTAAGACTTGCCATCTAAAGATACCTATACTTTCCTGATATTCTTCTGAAAATAAGCTCTCCAAGTTTTTTGTATGACCGAAAATTCAGCATGTTTATCTTCTGAGGGCTAGGGCTGGGCCAGCCACTGATCACTGAAAGATGCTCTCTAACCCCTCTCCCTAGAAAGATGCCCCTTCTGAAGTATAGACTCAGGTGTGAACCCTGGGACTCTCATGACGTGACTCTCATTATGTGTCCTTTCAAAAATCATCCAAGTAGCTTTCAGGCTTTACAGATTTGAAAAGTATTTACTTCTCTCCCTTAAAAATCAGTAAGAGTTGAGCACAACGAGTCTTTTCAAGATACATTTGTTTGTAAAATATAAGGAGTAAGCTCAGATACAGTGCTTAGCCTCTCCCTAAAAAGAAAACAAAAAAACTACAACCCCCCAAAACTATCTCAGTGATTTGAAAACGAGACTTTAATTTCCAAATCCCTGCTGTAATTTTCAACTTTTTGATTCAAAACTGAGCAAACTTTTATTTCTTTCTGTCACTACTAGGTCAGTACAAGCAGATGTGTATCAGACCTACGCAAGTATATATTCCAGTGTAATGATCACCCTTCTTGATGATGCTTAATAGTGCTTGCTCAATGAAATGCAAATTAAGTAAATGCTGATTGAATTCAAATTATCAATGATCAACTTCATTTACTAGTAATCTCTCAAGGTCATGAGATTAACATTGTTACAAATAATTATCAGAAAATAATTCAAACAAATTATTGGCTTGTGAACTGAATAAAATATTGTCTGTTAACCTAAATATTACAGACTCTAAATCATTATCTACTGAGAGAGTAATCTCTTTTGAATTGTAGATCATTGATGAATATATCTGATGCCTTTGGAGCTGATCAAGATGGAAAATAAGTGTGTGTGTGTGTGTATGTATATGCATATGTACCTAACCTTCAAATTATTAGCTCCATAATAACCAATAATCCTCAGGAAAAATATACTTTGGTGTAGCTTATGTTTTACAAATCCACAGAGGCGTGAATAGAATAATGTGCTAAATGGAGGGTTAAACACAAGTCTGTGAAAAGTAGTTTTGAAGCCCAGTGTAAGAGGTGCAGCTTGAGCCCAAAGATTTTCAGCAGCGCTAAAACAAATGTCTACTGCAGAAGCCCTGATAGAAAAAAAAGTATGAACATATATGAGACACAAACATGCCCTCTGGTTTATCCCCCTTTTCACTACTTTTTACTCTCTGGCCACATTTGTGAGGTGGGTGGGAAAAGAAGAAAATACACCAGGCAAAACTGTTTATAAACTCCTAAAGATTTAATACCTTATTGTTTGGGCAGTTTCATTGCTTTAAATCTGCACACTGTGTATGACAAAATCATAAGGAAATTAAGTTTGAAAAAAGCTTATTTGCAGAAGATAAATTCTTGAAATCTGCAGAGGGAGGCATACTTTTCCCCTGCAGCTTATGTCTTCCCTGCGAGCGAGAGGGATGCTCTTTTAGATCTGATTTGTGATCCTGTATCTGTCTGCTTATTTGAAGCACCAAACGACAATGGCAAGAGCAAGATTCCTTGGACAATGGCAGAGAAGCTCCATTGTGACTGACTAGGCTGAAAAGAGATTGTGTATAGTGATGTTTCTCCTGAATATTCCGCCCTACATTAAGGATTCACAATGCAGGGACCATGTGAGCCAGAGATGGGTGTCAGTGCAATAACTAAACCCCAGCAGTTTAAGTGTCAAGTAACCAGTGACAGATGTTGTCCTCCTAAAATCTTTGTATCTGGGGCATGATCTGCTGACCAACAGGCTTCTGATCTTCCCAAACCTCCTTTCCTCCAGCTCTTGTGTGTTTTCCCTGAGCCCTTGCCTTGCTCACAAGAGAAAGAACAGACGATATGAATCTTGAGGTCTGCAGCACTTCTCTGGCTGATAGGCTTATCAGCGTGAGAGTAAGCACATTGCATCCACCTCCTTCCCTGTAATGATTTTAATTATGGAAACCATCATGAGGAGTTTCTGAGAGTGCCCTGACCCCAAGCTCTGGCTGCCCCATTGACTCATCCATTTACAGACTAAGTCCTCTGCATCACATGGATGCAAGCATACATGGACTTCAACAAACTGTAAGAGCCAACTGTCTATGCCTCCTTAGAAGGTACTGAGACATTTTTATTTTGAGGAGCAAGGTGAACATAAAAATGGTGAAATGTGTGAAACTGGCCATTGCATACAAACAATAAGGGTTAACTTTTTTGTTATTTAAGTGTTGACTACTTACTCTCATTTAACACAACACAGTGCCCCAAGTACCACTAGCCTCTTCTTCAAGATAAAAAATAACCGGATGTCTCGAATACAGTGTGATAGTTTGTATTTTTGAGGCA
>NW_009729159.1:0-54391 GCF_000703405.1 Apaloderma vittatum | reverse complement strand
AAAGATGTTTATTATATATAAAGATCTGTAATATCAAAGGTGACAATTTTACAGGCAAAATTTTGATATACAATCAAAGCAAAATTGTTGGTTATTGTGTGCTTGTACTAAATAAGTCCCAGTTAACACACCTGGAAATGGACTCTTCAAGTCACTCAGATTATTGGTAAATTCAAGGCAGTGGAAATTAATGGAAGAAAAATGAGGAGACACCCATGTCTGCACCCACAACCGCATGCGAGGGCAGTGCAGGCTTGTGCTGCCCATCTGCTGAAAGGGGACAGCTCTAACTCAGCTACAAGGAATTCCTTGAGTTTCAAGTAATTCTGCCATAACCCACTTTAATTGTTCTGGTTTTCAACAACATTTTTCAAAAAATGGCACATTTCAATTTCCAGTAATTAAAGGCATGCAAGTACTTTCCTGTCAGAAATCCAGAACTCATATAGTCATTGGTCTGTTCTCTCTTTGGCTGCAGGCATAGCTTCCTACTCAATCCAATTAATATGTCCAGAAAGTGAAAAGGTTCAGGGTTTTTTTTTTAATATTTACGTAGCGATGCTGAAATGCTGTAGAGAGAGTTGCTGTCAATGTAAGTTAGGTCGGACCTAAGTAAATAAAACAGGAAGGAAAGGAGAAGAGATGGGAATTATAAAACCTTCTTGTGTGTGAGAACTGAAAAAAGGATTGAGCTCAATTAACGGAGATGTATTTTACTTATATTACTATGTAAGTAGAAGTTTCTGAACAAGTAGGAGCCTTGATATTATGCATATGGTTACATGCATGTGTGCCGGCCTATATAGCACCACAACGCCAACCATCAAAGTTTTCGTATGTGGTAATAAAGTCACCACTTCACTGTTTTATAACTTTGTCTTTTTTAACTTTTTTTTGGTAACTTTTGTAACTTTTAATTTCCTCTTCATTTCCTTCCTCCATTAAGTGTAGATATAGACCCTAAGCTGATCAGAAAAGCTCCTGTGTTTCCTACTCTTTTTTCAAAAGCACCGTGCAAATATTCAGGATTCAAAATCAATTTCTCATTAGCCATTCAGTAGTGGCATGCACTCATGCATGGAGTTGTCTGAAGCTAATTCTCTCAACCAATGTGATGGAAGTGATTTTTTCCAACAGCATTTGCAAGGCAAGAAGTAGGGAAACAGATTTCTCAAGGACGCTGCATGGAAATAAGAAAGAGGAAATTAAGGTGGAGGTAGAAGAAGGACACAGAAAAGACTCCTGAACCCGGCATCATTAGCAAGGCAGGATTAAGAGGAAGGTGGACAAATCCAAAATGTTGTGAGCAAGGAAGTCATATAAAGCTCTGCAAGTAAATACGGGATGCTAGCAAAGCTGGCCTTACGCTGTTTTTTTGCCCCACCTTATTGCTACCTATATTTTATTCCAGCAATTCCACACTGAAGTGATGCTGGCTTTGGTCCTTTCTCTGCTGCTCAGGTGGACTCGTGGTCCCATAGAAAGAGCAGCAGATGTACAAGAGTGATGCTGGCACAAAGCAGCTTTGAGACCTCAGTTTACAACATTTCACTTAACACATCTGATGTCAGCATTTTTTAAAAGATGTTAGAATCATAGAATCGTAGAACAATTCCGGTTGGAAAAGACCCTTGGGATCATTGAGTCCAACCATTAACCCTACACTACAAGCTCACCCCTAAACCATATCACTCAACACCACATCTAAGCGACACATGAACACATCCAGGGATGGTGACTCAACCACCTCCCCAGGCAGTCTGTTCCAGTGTCTGACCACTATTTCCATGAAGAATTTCTTCCTAATGTCCAATGTTCTAAATTTCAAAATGAGAAATATTAATAACAGCATGAGTCAGTGAAAAAAAGAACACAGGAATGAGCTGATCTTTAAAAGAAACAATTTTATTTGGTAAAAAATAAAAGAATAAATTATTTCAAGACAATTTTTGGATTGTATCTGTACATACACAGTATATCCATAGCATAGCTGCTATGTAATCCAGGAATTCCATCTTAATAAAAGTGATTTATATATCAAGTAAAAATTTTACATGAAACTAGCACAGTCTTTTACATGTCAGCATTGAAACCAACCTGATGGAATTCCTTTCCCCTCTCTAACTACCCCAGTAATAACTATTCTGGGTCCTGTGTGTTTTTAACATTCCTCATACTTGTTTTACATTATCTAAATCCATGTTTCTCAGTTTTTTTAATCAAAGAGCACTTCATAGAATCATAGAATCACAGAATCATAGAATGGCCTAGGTTGGAAGGGACCTTAGAGATCATCTAGTCCAACCTCCCTGTCATGGGCAGGGATGCCACTTGATTATTATTATTATTTTTTCCTGCAGTGCTAGTGTACCAGCTTTAATTTTCAACTGGTAGAAAATACCTTATGAACACTCACTTACAACTTTACCTTCCAATTTGACCTGCTTCCTTTGCTCTATATGGAAATATGTGCAATTTCTTTCCTGTTTTGTCTGGTGTTTTTTTTAGCCACCTGGATCCACTTCCATGTCACCTTGAGAATCTCATGGATCACGAGGGATCCATAGACGCTGCAATAGCAAAGATGGATCTAAACTCTGAAACCAGAACAATGATATTTTAACACCAGCATGTGTGAGATTTGGAAGAACCATGCCAGACACGATGTTCAAATGTGGTGCCACCACGGGTCAAAATTATGCATGGCCCACAGAAAAGAATGAAACTATATATTCAACAGTCTTCCAGAATACGTCAGCTAGCACTACATTGAGATTTTTTACACCAAAATCTAACAAATGTGTATGCCTGGTGTTGTGCTTTATCCAGGGACTTCCTAGTTGAAAAAGCAAGGCTTGTGTTTAATGCCTCACTGGACAGGTTCTTTCATTCAATGTCTTGGGAAGCTGTAGACCATCAATCTGAATTTTGAGCATGTTGATTGCTAAATGAGGCAAGAATAGGCAATGTAAAAACATGTAAGAGTCCTGTGTTTGAATGGTAACAAATGAGTAACATTAATTTCTCAAACATAATAAAATATTGTCCGTCATGCACAGTCTTTGAAAATGTTTCCCCTTCAACTGTGGTAAATTTTGCTTTGGAGATAAAGGAAGAAATTTTTTATCCCAGCTCTATTTACATATGGAAGCAATTCTATCAAGATAAACACGTTTCATGGGACTCTTATCAGAAATGATTTTTTTTCCCCCTAAGTAATTTTTGCACTTATCCATGGAATATTTTATTTAGCATAACACATGTCGTGGGAGAAAGATGCAAAGCAGTTTCTTCTCCCGGGATGGCCAGTCATTTCTAGTAAACTAAATTCTCTTGCAGATACACAGAAAGATATTTCCAAGATATACAAAGACTGATTTCGGAATCTAGCCCCCTATACCCCCCGGCTTTTCAGAAGTAGGACTTGACCCCTTCTTAAAGTGTTACATCTTTGAAACTTCCTTTTAAATACTGACTGGGAAAGGATCATCATAATCAAGAAGGAGGTTACAGGCATTAAAATATAGTCATTAATTTAGAAATCTGCACTAATAGCTTTGCTTAACAGCAAAGCTCTGTTCCGAGCTGTCCAAGAGCAAATGTTTTCTTCCACCTTGTTTCTCAATACAGAAATCAGTTCTCAGAACACCCAATGTGTCTTTGGCGTCACGCCAAAATATCAGAAATGGAGACCTAAGTGTAACTCTTAGTTTTGAGTTAAAAATAATGAAAAATTTCAGACCCTATAGAAAGGTACCAAGACAACTGTAAGCACCTGTATAAAATAAAGAATGAAATGGCAAGATGGCCTGTTGAGCATTGCAGTCTCCTCTCTTGTCACCGAGGTGCTAATGGGATATGTATTCATGCAAGCAGAAACAGCTACAGTAATGTCTCAATTACCCATGAACTACTGCAGCTCTATGTTGCTCTAACTCTCCTGATTTAAATGAAAACCAGCTAAAAAAAGAAATCCAGATACTGTACTGTGCGGTACAATATTGATATGGGCAATAAATTAAAATAAGTACCATAGTAATCTCACTGATCTCTCTGCATTACACAGTTGCAAAGCTACTTGTTGGTTACACAGCTAATCCCACATAATGCTACAAATGGAAAAAAAAAATCTATTTATGGCACAGCTTAGTGGAGTCATCTTCAATTTTATTTTTACATTGTCTTGCAACAGATTTTGGTATTTTTTTTCTTACTACTACTTTTATAAATCATATCATTTCCTAATACATTTCAGAAAGCTGAAAAATGATCAAACATTTTTTTCTCTGACTAGTACTTTGTCACCTGTCAATGCACAAACATCTATTGCCAGACAAGCTCTTTTTTTTCTTTCAAGGTCTGTAATAAATACTACTAACCTCATGTATTAGACAGCTGGGAATTTAAATTCTCGTAATTTTCAACCTTTACGTCTAGTTCATGTCTGTTAGCATGAAGAAAGAGCACGCACATTAACAAGAGAACAACCAACATTTTGCAATGGGAGGCAGTAAAATTTGTTTATTGCAAGGTTGAAGAAATGAAGCAACTGATTCACTGATTATTATGACCATATGTAGGGGTGTCCTATTTACGACATGATTTGAAAGGGCAACGTATGAGGAGCCTGTATTTTCTGGCTGCACTGCCTTTCGCTGCCAAAGGCAATCCTGAGCATTGCCTAACTCTGATCAGCTTTTGCACAGCCACCCTCCTAGATCTGTTATGGTGCTAATGGAATTTTATTTAATGTGGAAATGACACATAATTTTTTATGGGTTTCACAACTTCCATGCCATTTGGCCAGAGGACCGTGATGCAGGGCAACAGTGATTACTTCAGAGCCTTACAAAACTGGGAGCGCGTTGGGTGTGTGCAGGGTGTAACACACTTGCAACGTGCAGAGCACATTTAGGAGACATTGAATGAAATACACCTCCTTGGAAAAGCAGAAACACTAAGAAAGGGAAAAGGACGTTCAAAAATATAAACTCTTCCATCCAGAAATATGTGTATCCCTTTTCTTTACTGATGAAGATATCCTTGCCCTCCCCCTCCACTTTTCCTTTCTATTTTGTGAACAGATGACTTCCCAGAGATAGGAGGCAAAGCAGTCAGGACTGGGCGAGCATAGTTTTCCCACCTTTAACACACAATAACAAAATAACAGTTGGTCCTGGCAGGACATGTGGAACTCCCTGGTGTGCTCCCCCACCTTCACACCTGTAGGCAGGGCACTGAGCTGCCCTTCCCACAGCGTCTGAGCCTTGTGCTCCCCACACAGCACTGGGTCTTGTAACACTTCTAAAATAGTGGTGTCGGTACATTAAGTATCTGATCCTACTTCCACTGAGGTCCATGGTGGTCTTTTGCACTCATTTAAATCAACCGCAGGCCTTGCTGTTGAAACACTCTTATGCAGGATCTCAGCAGAGAGAGATGAAAATGAGAATCAGCTAGTCCTAATGTGATTATTTTTTGAGCAGGCTCTTCACTGAAGGCTCCTTATCTTCTGTGTGGGTAAAAAATAACAGTATGTATCTACAAACATAGATGACTTAGTAAATTAAAATATGTGCCTTCTCTGCACTCTCTAACCAGCAATCTACTTTGAAAAATGCAGTAAAATATTTCCAAATATTTCCAATATTACCAAAACTGATTTCCCAAATTTTACTACCAAACAGAAAGCACTGCCACTTCAAAACTTGTCCCAAGACCCTTGTTCTCACTCTCTCATTTCCTTCCCAGTTATAGAACTGCCTACAAGTGTATGCCAGAGCTCACAAGAGTATGAGGGAAAATTACAGATGCTCCTAGAAACTACCCTTACCATTTTAGCACCACCTCAGTCTTCAATAAGTTCTTTTGCTGCATTGCTAACTCAGTAACTATCCCGGATAATTGTCTGTCCTGCTACAAATATTAAAAGTTGTACAGTATGGCTTTGTTGCTGGCTGTGTAGCTGCAGAAGTGTGTTGTGCTTACATTGAAAATACGCTTGAAGTACTACTAAGACACTCCTTGCCTTGGGTCTGAAAATGCTTCCTCTGTTGGAACAGAGTATTTCAGTACAAAAGGTCATTTGGGAAAAATACCAACTATGGCATTCCAGCAAGAAGAGAATGAAGCTTACCAGTGTTCATGAAGAAATTAATAAAATCTCTTCTGTGGTCACAGGTAAAGGCGAGACCTAAACTTTCAGCAGAGAATTGAGACGCAAGACTTTGTCACTCCTATAAATAAATAACATCCCTGCAGTGAAACAGCCACTGCTATGATGCATCAGCTTAATAAGGTTGCCTGAGAAACAACTTGCATAAAAAGCTGATGCTGTCTCACTGAAATCACTGACACTAACTACAGTGAATTCACAGGAGTCAGAGCAGACTCTCGGTGAGAAGTAGATTTCTGTACAAAATCTCTTCCTGGGGCCACAGGTAGAAGATACAAATGAATCGATCTAGCTGATGCATGAAATGCCTTTTGTACGTTTCTCTCTAAAGAATAAAGCCAAGACCTTCATAGTGCGACCCCTCCACCCAACACTCTAGGACCTCTCGAATCTAAGAGCAAAGTCGTCTCCTATCACATACTCTTGAAACATGAAGACCCTGTACGGGAATTACAAGCTTTCAGCAATGAATTTTGCCACATTTCTGAATTTGGAACAAAATTGTCGCAGAACATCTTGCAGTTAAATGGTTACGATGTCCTTCTAAGAGACAAACTCCACATCCCGGGGGGTGTGGGCAGATGGATGTTCTGCCACATGTGTGCTGCTGCCCAGACACATCACCTCGCCTGTGTTCTTTGTAAGCACTAACCTGGTGTAGTCACTTAATATGAGGAAATTTTTTATGACTGGCAGGCTCCGATGAACAAAAATGTGTCCCTTAGAGTGTAGTTGGATGCCTAAATACCTTCATTAAGGTTAAATGCTTGTTACTATCACCCTTCACTGGTACTTTCTTCGGCTTACGAGAGATGCCTTATTGTTTGATGTGGTGACTTTCACGAATCTCTTTAGATGGCTAACTGCTCTTGACTTCACAAAATTCATCCTAAGGCAGCATTGCAGGGTTAAGCTTGCGATCTCCCTCAGACACCTACTGTAAGGACATGCAACCTCATTTTAAAAAATAGGTTATTAAAGCCAAAGTTGCAAATATATCCAGCAACATTTAAAACAGACATATGAAACTCAAAAACTTACCTGAGAAATGGAAGTCCACAATTTTTTCTTGGAAACATCAAATAGAAAAGTGTAACATAAAGCTATTTTTAGATTTACATTACAGAATACTGGCATGTTACACAAATATAATTAACCTGTTGAAATTTAAACTAGTAAGTTATGTTCAAGGCACCTTTTTCATAATTTTTTTTTAACGTTCATTCTACATTCACACTAGTTCAACCATGTAAACAAGTTTGTGAAAGCTCAGATTAAGGTCACTTTAAGATCTGTGTGCCAAATACTTCTGAAAAATATCATATTACATGGAAAATTCAATAAAGTAAGATAGATCCATCTGCTGCCCAAACAGTTCGATAGATGCAATGGGGTAAATTATTAACAAGATGAAGCCTAAAAGAGGTTTTAAAAAATTAAAGACAAGTAACATGCGATGCACTAATATTTGTGTTTATCATCTGAAAGTGTACATAAATGCTGAAAAAATGCAAGCCACTATTCCTAGTGCTATTCTATTTTTAAAGGGCAATCTTTGGACCCAGTATTATTTGAAGTTTAAAAACATCCTCCATCTTTTTTTCCCCACACTTAATATATGCTAGTGCATACTTTCTTCACAAGGAAAATGTATAAAATTAATCTTACAATATAGACACTATAAACAACTCCCTTGAGACATCTTCTGGACACAGAATTTCTTTAAGGACTGAAGTATAACAATTCTTGGAAAATTACGTAAAAATATGTACACTCATTCAATGTCCTAGACTCAAGAAGAAACCCAAGTTAGCTCTACAGAAGTTGCCCAAGAAGTCTTGTTCTGTTGAGAATATGCCCAGCTTCGCTACTCTTGCTGTATTTCAACATAATCAACAAAAGTTTTACTTGTTTTTGTGTAGGAAGTTCCCAAATTTTTGCATAAATCCTCTCAGCTTATTTTCATTAGGCTGCAATGGATGGTAAGGAGTTGAGTTGTAGCTGACCACATGATTACTCCTGCCGTAATTATTCCCTAAGGTCTTGCTCTTGATATCGGAGAGATGTGAACTGCTGTTGTGTGCATTTCCTGCAGGTTGGCTAGAATTTTCTATCCTGCAGAAGGGCTCAAAGCGGCTATAAACACGCCTTTCACTCAAACGAGATCTTAGCTCCTCTTGGCGTTTTGAGCTTGCCAGCTGGGGCGTCACTGAACTTGCTCTTTGAAGAGCTGCAACAGGGACACTTTCGGGAGTAGCATTTGTTGTGATTTCCTTTGCGTCTTGATACTGAATCTGTTCTGTATTAAATCTTGGGGTAGATGCGTCTCCTGCAGTTTCTATGAACTTACTTTCAAGGGGGCACAAGAGAGGACACTTTTTATTGCCTTCATCAGATGGAGTTTTTTGAGGTTTTGGTGACTTTGGAGACTTTGGAGACTTTGCTGGGCTCCCGGTGACATCTTCTTTACTTCTGTTCAGGCTACCTTGAGAATTTGATGACGTGTTTCTCTTTCTCCTTGGGGAAGAATCTGTCTTATTCTCAGAAATCTTTGGTTTTTGGTTCTCCTCTTCAGAAACCAATGTGTCAGAACTACTACACATTCTGTAAAAGGCAGGACCTTTGTTTTTTGACAAGTTTTCCTTCTTGTCTGGTGTGAGATTAAGAAGTGACCGCAATTTCTGGGATCCTTTCTTTAGAAAACTCGGGGAATTCTTACTTTCTTTCTTTGGCGTGCAATCTTTACAAGACTCCTCTTTGCTAGTTTCAGTGAGAGCAGCCATAGAGATTGCCTTGCTAGCAGTTGGGCTCTTTAGCTCTCCTTTCAGGTTCTTTTCCTCCTGTGGCAAGTGGTTGGTCACACTGTGCAAACTTTTAGAGCTCTTCAGTGTGTCTTCTGGAGGCTTTGCACTAACTGGCTCCTTAAGTCTATGCCTAGTCAATGTGCTGTAAACATAACTGGATGCATGTTTGTTGGCACCAGGGTCTAATATGGACTTTGAATTAAACATGGGAAAACTTCTCCTTTTTAGCATATTTTCATTTTGAAGGTTCTTCAAATTTTCTGCATGTTTATCTGCACAAAGAGTTGCATACACGTAGAACGATGAGTCACCTGTTGCATTTGAATTTACACTAGGCTTTGTGTTGTCTGCAATATCACTTCTGTGGTTTTTTGGTGCACCTGATTTAAGTGGGACGTTTGGGCTAAGCTCTTCTGAAATATTACCTGTTCCATTTTCCACACTTGGAGCATGATTAGATGTCCCTTTAGGTGTTGCACTTCCCTCTGACCCAATTATAGTTGAATTTGAAGAACTTGCACAGCTGCTTACTTCCTGCTGCTCAGGTAAAGTCGGCTGAAACACCAATGACGATCGTAAGCGAGAATGAGAGTACAGCGCATGAGCTTTAATATTTTCAGCTGTGTCATAGCTATCATATCTGTCACCCAAGGCTGACCCATTAGATTCTACTGGGTAATCTGTTTGATCATTTAGATATGACTTAATTCGCCAGTTACGTAGGAATGATTTCGTTGTGTGTTCAAGGGTCGGCATCCTTTGCTGCAGATGGCGGATATGATTATCTGTCCCATTAAAAGACCTCCGTACAATTGAATTTCTTTCTGCAAGATTTACCTTTGGTCGTGAAAACTGCTCAGCAAAACTTTGCTGGGGTGTATTGTAGTTATTTGCATATCCTCCTCGTAAGGAAGAAACAATACTAAGGCTATCGGATGGCATTTTCCAAGTATTTGATGGATTGTTGGCTCTATTAATTGCTCTGTTGAGCAATAGATAAGGTGTCCTTTCTGGCTTCTCCCCAGCATAACTATGTCTCTTCCAGTGCTCATTTTTTTCACTCGGTTGATACTGCTGGATTGGATTCTGCATATTAAAACCTGGATGAAATGGTTGTTTATTATAGCCTTGATTTCTCAAGCCATATTTATCTATTTCGTTTACTGCATATCTTCCATGAGTTTTCCAACAAATAGGATCTATCTTGTGAACCTTGTCTGGCCTACCAAAAAGGTTTCTTTGGCTAGAAACTGAAGCTAAGGAGGACACCGAATGCTGGTACGTATCATTATCCCAGAGCGTCCTGTGACTGTTTACCCGCACTAATTCTGGGGCAAATGAACTAGGGACAGAAGAACGGGCATACAGTGTCCTGAACTCTTCATCAAAGGATTCAACCAGTTGTCCTGTGATGACTTGAACCATGCTGAGGTTGGTTTTTTCAAATGACCACATAAAGCTGGAAGAAAACAAATGACCATTAGACATAGTTCTTTCAAAATAAAGTACTACGCTGGTCTTTCTTGATAAGAAAGTTTTCACACAAACCTGGGTTTTGCACAGATGCTTTCTAAATAAAAACATAAAAAGTAGGCATGATTCATGTAATTTGGATTTGGAAGGTCTAAACTAACACCAGTCAAACTCAGCTCTGGACTTCCACTGCCTTCAGTGGGAAAAGCAGTGAGTCTTAAACAACTTAGCTGTCCTTATAAAAAGTGAGTACTGCAAAAGAGTATTCACAAATGTAGAACAGTGGGGTACAAATACCTAATGGAACAAAATTACCTCTACAAAGCCTAAGACAGATTGGACTAGACCCCATTATATCTACTTCTGAGTCAGAGAATGTTAATGTGTTATGTTGTGACAAAAAAACTCAACCTGCACTTGAAATATGTAGAACTGCTTCAACAGTTCTGAATGTACTTCACTCTAAATACTTCCAAAAGGATGCACCTCAGAACTGTTAAAAAGTTAACATTTTCTACTATGCACATCAGATTGGATATGAACATTTGTTTTAATTGTGGTGAGGACATTCTGATGAAGGAAGTTTTCCCCTTTTCTATATTTCTTAGAAAGGCTGAACATATGCTCAAAGCTAAGTAGCCACAGCTACTTTACAGCTACAAAAAGAGAGAAAATATATTAGCATATACATTAATGTTTCAACAAGCCTAACAGCATGGTGTTGAAAGCATACAATTTGTAGATTACAACAAAGAAAATCTGTTTTGCAATCCTATTTTCATTAAGAAAATAAGTAAAAATAAACCAATGGACTTGTTTTACTTGCATTTGTCTTTTGAATGTTAGAAAAGAGGTTTGTGGTATTCACATAAACAGCTTGCTGATTTCATTTTACTTGTTTTCTTAGTTTTGTATTTTTCATGAAGTAGTAGTGTGCTGAGATTAAATACAATCATGCTGCATAAGCTTTACTAATTTTCACAAATAAGAAAATATTTTGTAAGATTTGAAAAAAATTAAACTTTAAATTGAGTTCAGAGAGCAAGAATTCAGAAAGACTCATCTTTCTTGTTATACAGCACTAGATTCTTTTACAAAGCAAGCTAAAATTCTACAGAAATTGATGATTCCAGCCCCTGCGGTGCTAGGTCTTAAAGCAGTGTTATTTTTCAAAATGAAATGAAAAAAACTATCATATTCTCCCAGATTCTAACACTGTCTGTAAATGTCAAAGAGGGCAGACTCTCCCTTGGACTCCATTACACTGTTTCATTTATAAACTTGTCACTGACCTCACTACCATTTATATACATCAGTCTGAATTCGGGGCTGGCTGAGACTCAGAGGAAATAAAAAGCCAGATTTTTGAAAGCTTGCAGTGGTGGAAATCTATGAAAGTCAGTGGCTGTGGATCTTGCACCCAGGCACTAAGCTGGCAGAAACTAATTCAGTAGGCCAAAGGACAGAAACGTAGCATGAAAAGAAGGAAAATATTTAATAATGTGTGAGATCAAAATGCCCCTGCTTTAATTTATTTTTTTTCCAGCTCTGCAAAGCTAAAAGTTCTTCCAGCCTATGCTTTGCACACATACACTGGAAATAAAATGGAAAGTAGAATAAAGAAACTTAGCCAAATATACAGAGAAACTATGTCAACTTAATTTGGTCAGTTCTGAATTTGACCATGATACACTAAAGAACACCATAGTATAGGTGGATAATGTTAGCTTTAGAAATTGTTGTGAGAGCTACCCAAGAGAGCTTATGAAATAATTCTCGCAACATTTTCTGGAGTGAATGTTAAACAAGAATAATTTAGACAACGTAAGACAAATTAGGACCTTTCCCTCTTTGTATCAAAACTCCAGCTGTAGCAAAAGCTATATCCTATATTTTGTATTTGTTAAAAACTAACAGAGGATCTCAAAATTTAGCTCCATGTTAGGCTAGTTAGCAATAAGTATCTATGACAACTTGGTAAATTGCAGAAAAGATAATCCAATTTGCCCATATAATTCCCTAGAAGAATTTTCAGAAATAGAAAACCCCCAAATTTGCAACAGCAGAGGTACTGAGATGACAAGTTTTCTAAGGACACCCCAGTGATTGATCTTACCTGTAAGAACCATATATGACTTTCTTACAGTCAACAAGAATAAACTTTTGTTCCATTTTTCCATGGAATTTTGCTCCTGTTTTAGAATAGTAATCTTGTCCTTTTACTGTTCGCACCCTCATGTTCTGAAAAAGACAATTGAAATACTTTGGTTGATACACTATATTCCATAGTTAGCATCCAAGAGTTCAAAAGTCAAGAGGTACAGTAGGAGGAGAGTTATATAATTTCATATTAATAAACCCTGCAGGGAAGTAAACTATAATCAAACTTGTCCCCCAGGGACCCAAAACGGCAAGCTACTGCTTTGTCTTCAAGACCGATGAAACTCCCTAGACCACAGAAAACGAAATTCTGCTTTTCCATAGCCACCACTCTCAGAAATGAGGTTCTGCCACAAGAAGTCTGTGACAAGAGAAAAAAAATGTAGACTGTAAAAAACCCAACTCTTTATCATCTGGAGTACAATATTTAGGGGATGTGCAAACATCTCAATTCATCAGAGACAACATATAAAGAGCCAGGATCACTTTTAACTGAATAAGGCTGCTATATCTGCAAACACAGATATCGCATACTGAGATCATCCATTGAATGACACCATCTGGCACCAGAATCCTTTGCACTTTTACCACCAGTAAGATTTCTTCATCAGCTTTGCACCATGGGATCAATCGCACTTCTGAATTCAGAGATGTTATCACAACATACAAAAGTAGCATGAAATCTGTGCAGCAGTTAAGTGTGAATTCCACCAAGAAGCTTTATCCTTTGCTTATGCAAACTCAGTAAATTTCACTTGGGAAATTTTCCAAGTTAGATCTCAAAAATGAGATTGATTTTTTCCTGGATTGTAGATGAAACTGATTCAGCTACGCTAATGCCTTTTTTCACCTCTCTCTTCTGTCACTTAGTTTTTTAAGCTCCTAGAAATAAAAAATTCAAAAGAATTGTTACATCATCTCCTGGACTGCACTAGTAAAAGAATTCAGATTTTTTTTGCATGAATGTAGTAAAAAAGGTGCTTATTTATAGAAAATAGAATTTATATTCACTGCAAACCAACCTGCAGCATCTACTTCATGTGGCTGTCAGATGTAAAATGCTTCACAAGACATAAAAGTAGCTTGGAATATAGCTGTGAAAGATCACAACATTTACTGTAGTTTCTAGCTTTGGAATTTTTGCTCTAGCAATGCTAATTTGTGGTGATTTGCAAGTATTCCAGTGGGGCTGAAGTCTGGAGTTTATCATTGGCAGTAAGAAAATAGAATCTATATGATTTTTACATAGACTGTGTAAATAGAAATAGTGGAATATAAGATTTGTGAATATAGAGGAATGTCTTGCTTCATGGGACTGCTACAAGGACAGGTTGGAAATCGCAGCAGATGTGCTCTGTGAAGTCCAGGTACAGATGGATTAGAGCTGTTCATGAAGCAAAGTGTATAAGGTTGTGTACAGGGTAAATTCAGCAAAATCATGTGGAGAGGAGAGGAGAGGAGAGGAGAGGAGAGGAAGAAGGATGAGAACCATTTCAGTTGGAAGGGACCTACAATGATCATCTGATAGTCCAACTGGCTGACCACTGAACAAAACTTAAAAGTAAAACTTAAGGGACTTGAACATCTCTCCTATGAAGAGAGACTGAGAGAACTGGGGCTGTTTAGCCTTGAAAGGAGATGGCTGAGAGGGGATCTTATTAATGTGTATAAATATCTGAGGAGTGGGTGTCAAGGGGAAGGAGACAATCTCTTCTCAGTGGTGCCCGGCAATAGGACAAGGAATAATGGGTATAAGTTAGAACATAGGAAGTTCCACCTCAACATGAGGAAAATTTTTTTCACTGTGAGGATGCCAGAGCACTGGCACAGGCTGCCCAGAGAGGTTGTGGAGTCTCCCTCTCTGGAGACTTTCAAAACTTGCCTGGATGCGTTACTGTGTGACCTGCCCTAGGGGATCCTGCTCTGGCAGGGGGGTTGGACTAAATGATCTCTAGAGGTCCCTTCCAACCCTCAGCATTCTATGATTCTATAATTCAGTGTTATTAAGGGCAGTGTTAGACCACCCTCTTCGCAAATAAATGCTCCCTGATGTCCAGTCTAAACATCCCCTTTGCAATACAGTTACATAAACCTTTATTTTCTTATGGTAGCACTTACACATTTACCTAAAACATGTGAAGTTCTAATAGATAGAGGCTGTAGGAGTTTAAATGGTAGTTCCTCTATGATCCAATGAACTTTATCTTTCCAAATAGAAAACTCAAAAATATTGGAGAAAATCTCCATGAAATGAAAGCACATTTCCATATAACACATACTTTCTGCATCAGTATGTATTTCACTGTTGGTATCTTAAAACTTTCATCAAAAGAAAAATCAAATCAAAGAGGGAAGAGTTATACTTCAAAGCTGTTGAGTTAGCAAATCATAGTTTAATCCAAGCTATTAAAGTTTTTTAAATTTTATTTATTTATTAGGTGAGGTTTTATTTAGCTTGTTCTTTTCAAGTTGTGTTTGAGCAAAAATGCAATTCAGTAAAAAAGTACAGTTAGTATTTAAAAATTACTTTTGTTTGTGACTTAAATATCTTGCAAATATGCTAGAAACATAAACCATAACGTTTATCTCTTAATTAGGTAAATAAACGAAGAATTATCTGGAAGTGCTGTAAAAGTTTAAAAGGCAAAAATTCAAAAACTGAAAATACAAGTGGATTCTCTAGGTCTATTTTCAGAAACAGCTAAGAAGAATCAACAATAATAACAACCCAATTTGCATTACTGAATGGGAAATTAACATAATTTTTCATCTCTACCTGCTAATCATTGTTTGACAATCAGCATTATGTCTTTCAAGTTTTCAGCACTCCAATTATGTTTCCTTATCAATGAAAGTCAATTTTCCTGCTTTTCCAGCATGATTTTTGTTGAACTTTGAACAAGCCAATCCCACTGAAGAAAATTATGCTTTCTCCAGCAGCTATTCAAGTAAAAGCAATTAACTAAAATGTATTTATACAAAAGTTAAATAGTGCAGAAATAGCAATTCCTGAAACAGGAAAAAAAGAGAAAATACTGGAATTTACCCATTCTAAATATTATCACAATAGTAAAACCTTATTTACTATAAAATAAAATGTTATTAATTAGTCATGAAATTTGCATTTCTTTCAATGACCGTTTTACCCAAATTGTATATACCATGTAGTTATATTCATGTGTCAGATTTGTATTTAACTACATTAAATTCTGTTTATGTCATTATAATTTGAAAAAGGTAACTTGAGAGGCAGCCTATACATTTTCAAATAACCATAACAAATAATCCTGGCCTAAAAATATGCCAGTCAAACACATAAAATCATATAGAGATAAAGCCTGATTGGTATTGGACAGGATATCACTTGGGAATGTGGGATGCTGGAGGCACAAGCAAGGCTAATGGCTTGCAAATTACTGTACTATGCAAAAAAACCCTTAAATCTTTGCCTTAGGTACTAAGTTGAAATATAACTTCATGTAGGCATATCTGAAAAAGAAATAAAATTGACATTAAATTGCTATTTAAAAAAAAATCACAGTCACTGCTTTCTCTGTTCTCCTTTTCCTTTTCCTTCTTTTCAGTATTATTCCTCCTGCAGCTTTTCTATCCTGCTTCCTTGTTTTCCCTGTCTTGGTAGGTCACCCACTAACAGGCGAGAACATGGCATTACAAAAGCATGTGCCAGAGATCATGCTCACCTTTCTCACGTAACGCTTCCTTTTCCTTCACAGTTCATGTGGCATTTCTCACCTACTTCAAAGCCTTTAATTAGGTGCCAGGGATGCATACTTTGAATAATTGCCCAAAATACAGACACAGTTTGAGGATATATCCACTTGGGATTAGAAGCAGTAAATACATACATACTGAATGGCAAGCCCCATTTAACATGAAATCCTGGGCTTTATGAAATCCTGGGCTTCACCTTCCTACTTGGTTTCATCCTGAGGCTACAGGACTCCCCAGCTAATAGCAGCGTGTCACTGATCACTGCATCATTGTGGGTAAAGCAGTCATTTTATTATGAATCCTGAGAGGAAAATCCTTGTCAAACCAGAAACCAACAAAGCCACACATCAAGAAGGAACCAAGCTAGCCTACTGGGACACACAAACGTGTGTAAGATCAGCTATAGTGAGTCAAACAGAAAGTCTGTCTAGTTCTGTAACCTGTTTTTGTCAGTGACTGCTAGTGGATGCGCATGGAAGCATATTTAACTTCTCAAGAGGTTTCTAATGCCAAAACCGGGATCTCTTCCTTTCTCCAAGACCTGGTTGTAGGGCACTCAGGGACATTTAAAAGATCTGGTGCCTGCAGGTTAAGGATGGCCATCGGGGCTATCCAGTTAGATGACACCCAAATCATAGAGTCATAGGATGGTTTGGGTTGAAACGGACCTTAAAGACCATCCTGTTCCAAGTCCCCTGCCATGGGCAGGGACACCTCCCACTAGAGCAGGTTGCTCAAAGCCCCATCCAGCCGGGCCTTGAACATTTCCAGGGAAGGGGCATCCACAGTCTCTCTGGGCAACCTGTTCTAGTATCTCACCACCCTCACAGTAAAGAATTTCTTCCTAATATCTAATCTAGATCTACCCTCTTTCAGTGTGAAACCATAACCCCTTGTCCTATCACTACGCTCCCTAACAAAGAGTCCTTCCCTTTCTTTCCTGTAAGCCCCCTTTAAATACTGGAAGGACACTATAAGGTCACCCTGGAGCCTTCTCTTCTCCAGGCTGAACACTCTTAGCTTGTCCTCATATGGGAGGTTCTCCAAAGTCCTGATGATCTTCATAGGCCTCCTCTGGACTTGCTCCAATAGGCCTATGCCCTTCTTATGTTGGGGGCCCCAGAGTTGAATGCAGTATTCCATGTGGGGTCTCACAAGAGCAGAGATGAACAGGAAACAAGTTCTAACACCTTTCTATGTACTGCTACACCACTGTCTTCCCAGAGAGAGACACGTAAGCATGATTTAAAATTTTGAAGTATAATTCAACATGACATATTTACTTTCATCACTGAAAACCCTCTAATGTGATAGATACGTACAGTGAATACACTGGTTGCAAACATTTCATTTCAGCACTTTTTATATGTAGAAATTGTTTTTATCAATGTTCAATTATTCATCCTGTACTTGCTGTCCAGAATATGCACAAAGAAGAAAACAGATGTTTACCTAACACTTAGCTTAACAGTTTTAAAGGAAAGAAGTATTCATTTTCTCATACTGTTCATCATTTTTAATGTTATTTATTATCCTGGGCCTCACTTCTTACTAAGGTATAGTAGTAGCTGTAAAAATACTAAGTAGTTTTCAAGTTTGCTTCATTTCAGACTTTGAATCTCATTCAGAGACCACTTCACTCAAGTCTGGCCCTTAGCACATGTTTGGTCACAGATAACAATATCGTGCTGTGCGTGTCTATTTAGTAAACAAATTTGACTTAGACTCGGAAGTACTGGAAAACTTTCAATGATTTTGAGAAATAACAAGCTGCAATCAGGTCTCAAGAGCAGCTCCTACTATACATTTAAGCATGCATATCTGAGAGTAGATTTACAAAATGAAAGTAAAATCAATTCATTAGTGGTTCTATTTTCTCATCCTGCAGTTCATTAAAAATACTGAGAGGAATATCAAGCGATAAACAGTCTCTGTCAGATTGCCTTCAATATCCTCCTGTAGCAAGATGACTCTTCATTATTGTCAGAGAAGTAAAAATAAGTTTCTTGGGAGCATGAAGCCTCTGCCACATGCCTCACCTCATATCAAGTAAGACATGAAGATCTGGCATCAGCGGAGGAGCTTGGTTGACTTCTTGGGCATTGAACAATATTGCCTACATTGTTTTTTTGTTTCCAATCCAAAATTAAGTTACTGTACTGAGCATTCTGGTGGCTCTGGGGATTGTCGTCCTGGCACTGCATTCTGCAGCGCAAATCTACTTCACAGTTTACTGCAGCATCTGTCAGTAGCAGGAGAAAAAAAAAAAAAGCATCTCGAGAAATTTAACTATTAAAGCATCTCGAGAAATTTAACTATTAGTTTTTGAAAAATCACCTGAATCTGTAATAACTCTTCATCCTAGGCAAAGGAATTGGTGACCAAACAAGTGAGACCAATGACAAAGTAAATCAAAAGAAGTTTAGGTAGATAAAGGGAAAAAAAAAAGAAGAAACATATTAATTACTCAGGAAAAATGTAGAACAGTCAGGAAATAGATAAATGAAACTGGGGAAAGAGAAATGGCAAGGCATAGGAAAGAAATTGTTTATCTGAGCTGAGTTCCACTGGTGATATTAAGGTAAATATTAAGTAAAAACAACCTACAAGAATAAATGCTGTAAGAAAGATTCAAAAAGCCCCTAGTAAACGCCTGACTTCATACTCTCCTATATGGGATTTACAGCATAATCACAGGATCTATAGTTATCCATTTCTTCAGTTCTATCTTTCAGTATAGAAACATGCCCGGATATGCAGTCAGATTAGAGATGAGGAAAACTGTCTGCACAGACATTTAATGTAGAATTATGAATAAAATCCTTTTTTCTATACAGAAGACTACTGAATTGTAAATGTGAATTAAAAATGCAGTTTCACCCATTACTGTGCTTCGTTTTTTACCGTTTCAGAGGAAGAGAAAAAGCGCCAGTGAAGGCATTGAGTCTGAAAAGCTTTACAGAAACTCTTCATCTTGAGTGCCTGGCACAAGGAGCATCTGCCACACTCTTGCGAGACTTAACTAAATCATGCTGAAGAACAAGACCAGTGCTCCTGGTGTTACATCTTAAGGAAAAGAAATAGATCCATACAACTCGGTCCTCTTCCTGAGTTCACTGAACAGAAGGGGAAGACCAAAAGACACAAGTACAAGAAGTTGAAGATAGCTTGGGCTTTCTTTTTGTGAATCTTGAGGCAATGGGAAAAAGGGAAAGGGAGAAAACTTCTCCAAAGTACTGACTGTTCTTTTGCAGTCACCTGCAGTTTCTCTTCATTCTCAAGAAAGACACAGGGGAATTTACTGCGGGAATAGTCAGCTTCCACTCTCAGAGTAACAGACGTTGGGAGTAGCATTTGGATGAGAAGACCAATAATTTGAAGAGCTTTATTACAAGCTGAACTGGAAACCCAGTACAAAGCAAGATTAGTGCTTACTTCTTTGGCATATATTTTTTATTTTCTGAGAAAACTTAAAGTATTCAAAGTAAACCTTGCAGCGTAAAGTGGTATTTTATTTCTCTCATCATTATGAAACAAAACCATATAAAACATAATGTCACTGAAAAGGCCAAGTCCAAACCAATCCACACTAACCCATACAAAATCCACTCTAATGTATGTACATTAATTCTTTCAACCACAGTATAATTGCCTATAGGTCTATAAAACCATATTAAAAAGACAACCTCAGATCCACCCAAAGGAACTCAAGCTTTCGAAACAGCTGTAGATACACATCACACAGAATTAATTTGAAAATGCATACTGTGGCATTTTTTGAAGTATCATTTGAAATGCATGCTCCTAATTTATTTTGGGAGGATAAAACTTATGGCATAAAAAGACATACACCATTCTTGGCAACCTCTATGATACAGTTAACCCAAGTAACCAGCAAATGGTGGTATCTCAAGTTCCAGAATACGGAAATATTGCCAAACAGTGACTTCATGAAGGCAATCACAACCAGTGATTACAGAACCACAACAGGTTTTTGATGTTTTCTTTTCAAAAGTTCCCACAGTTCTGTGTATGAGGCCACCAGAGGGCAATCCCACACACTCATACACAAGAAACAAGCATGGGAAGTGGTGTGGGAATACTCTTAAGGACTTAAGTCAACACTTTAGAAGTCAAATTGGTATAAAATACAGGTTTGCTCCAAAATTCCACCAGAAATCTTCTTTATCCTCACAAATACACCACATCTCTAGCTGATTTTTGAACTGGGTTCTTAAAATGGGTCCTGCTAAGAAGAGCTTTTATGATATTTTTGCTGTTTGTGAACATGGCCTAACTAATTGCAAATGAAGCTACATAAAAGTTCAGTCAAGACATTGCTCAGAGCTTTGTGAAGAGACATTGGCAATGTCCTTGGAACTTTTTCAGTGCTATCTACAGTACAGTAAATCTAGAAGTATTATGAAGCATTCACTTCAGTGCAGATCATGGTTTGTATTCTAATCCCTGTTAAATATTAGGGTAGTACAGGACATCTTGTGAAAAATGTAAATGTTAAGCCTTCTTGTTATCTTTCTTAGAGGATGAAATTACATATTTCATATATAAAATTAATACTTTCTAAGACATGATAATACGGATTTTTATAAAAAACATTAATATAGTAGAATATTGGGCCTTTCAAAGTATTTTAATACATAATTACTTTAAAGAATAAATCATAAAATGAAGTATTCAGTTTATTAATTTACATAAGCTTTATGACTCCATTTGCAGGCTACTTCAAGAGAATGCAAAAAGAAGTGTAGTTTTTCAAATATGTATTATTCTTAAATACATAAAAATGGAAAGATATTTTATAAGTAATATATGAAAAATATGTAATTCTATCAAATACTCCTGTTTTGACATAAGAATAAGATGAATAACTATAAAAACATTTGCAGAGAAGGTTCTGCTGAGAGCTTACCTATTTAAACCTCATTGTTATTTAGGAAAGGCAGTATTTGATAAATTGAATGAAGAGTCCCTTTTCAGTGGATTGTGAAGAAATGAATAGTGAACGTTTCTGCATAGGAACACAAGAAGACTTACCCTGAGCCTCTGAACTTGACAACCCTGTTTCTCTGTCATTTTCAGAAAGTGACTGAAGTTCGTCTCATCAAGCAGGAGATAAACTGCAATCCCTCTAGCAGATGCCTCCACAATTTCTCTAAAAATATCCACATCTGTAAACATATCCATAACAATGGCAATGACCTGAATCAAAGAAAAGACACAAATTATTGTATTGTATAAACACATACATAAAACTCTTCCCTGAAGCTTGCACTGGGCAGCTAAAGACACTAATATTTGTTACACGTTAAAAAGTTCTAATATTTTTCATGTAATACCGCTTGGCCTGTAAAATTTTTCAAGACCACTGATCTTCTCTTTGAGAGGTCAGGTGACTGCTTGTGTGACACTTGTCACAAGTACCAAAGTCTGGCAAGAAGCTGTGTCATGGGTGCATGTAGCAATTAGTCTTATGAAGAAAAGAAAATCCAGTGGAAGAGGAGGGAAGGGGAAACAGCAAAATAAATACAGTGGAAAAAATTAAACCATCAAAATGTAACTGTAGCATGCATAAAAAATATTTCAAGTAATGTTTTTGTACAAGGATTTTCTTCATCTTTCATCATCTTCTCTAAAGTTAATGGCTCAAGAGCTTGAAGGCGTCAATAAGCAGATATTGAAGAGCTGGAAGAATTGAGGACTTCAAGGTCCATACAGATTCAGCACTGTTACTGGGATGAAACTTCCTCAGCTGGTGAGAGCTTGGTTCAAGAAGATTAGAGTGTTGAACACCAGCTACTGATGCCCTACAGCCTATGAGGATAAAGTCAGTACTTCTGACTGGGAATAGCAATGTCCCGCTAATGGTAGCTTGGGGATGATATACGATTGATGTATCACTAGCAATCTGGGAAGAACTAGTACTGAAGCATTGGAAGAAATAACAGCAAGAGAACTGGCATCTGTGTATCTTTTAAAGATAATACTCTTATCCACTACACTCTTTATGAAAAGTTCAAATCCACGTAAAAGTTTTCTCCAATCAGTTGTCCGAATTTTGTTTTTGAACCATACCTGCTTAGAACTAAAAGACTCACGTCAAATATACCTAAACCACTAGAAGTATTATTGAAAGCCGACCTACAAAATATAAAAGTAAAATAACACCATCATCAGAAAAGATAAAAAGATAGCTCTTGAAGCAGTAAAAATGAAAGGACTTGGCCTTACTATAACATGTCGCCTGGCACTAAAAAGAGTCTTTACAAATCCACCAGTCACAAAGAAATTGAATAGAATGAAATAATTCAATTCTTAGGTAATGTGCTCATGCCCTACCTCATTCACTGTATTGCCTTTTGGAAATAAAACCTAAATGTGATTTTTAGCAGTACAAATTATATTTCTTTATCTAAATGCGAGAGACTGAGAACCACACAAGCTTATCTTGAGTCTATCATCACTTTAAGACTGCACCTTCTGCTTGATCTTGTTTCTGAGATAGTCAGCATAAACTTAACATGGCAACCTTATTTATTCATCTGTCTCGTTTCACTTACGTCTCAGCAGAAATCTGTCAAGATAGATCAAATGTGTTAAGTGAAAACACCAAAGAAGAAAGACTGTTCTCAAATAGTTCTCGTTCATTACCTGTGTCCCCCTGTGAACTCTCTAACTTCTTAACATTTCCTTTTCTTCAGATCTTTTAGAAGTAGGTGCTCATTACATTCAGGGATTGGATTCATTAGTGTACACTGATGCGAATACATGAAATATTCAAAATAACAGTACAGCCTTCAAAAATAATTTTCCTGTGGCAGGTATCTAAGATGCTAATTTGTTTGCAGCATCTGTGGTTGCAAAGTTTGATATACTGGAAGTACACAGAAAAGAAAACCCAAGAACGAGTAAAAAAACGTAAACTCAACACTGACTAGAGTGGCAACAGCTATCTTTATGAAGAGGGGAGGAGCGAAATAAATACGTAAGCAAGTAGGCCAGTAAATTGCTGGCATGAGAGGGATGCATGTGTACTACTGTGCAGATATTTCATAACTTGGGAACGAAGAGGGAAACCGTCTTTGTCTTCACCAGTAGAATTGTTTTTACACCATTTACCTTATTATTTTTGGAGTTAACTGCAAAGTGTTAAAGTAGCCTTGCAAGGAAGAAGGAGGTTTCACTTTCAGAGTTGGAATAGGGGTTACATTCTGAAATCTAAAGCTTGTGCTAGCTGAAAAAATCTCACCAGATTTAATGACATGTAGGCAAAGCCACAGTTGTGATCAAACAACCAGCTGGACATCCATTTTTACATGCCCTGGAAACCAAAGATGACTCTTGTCATACGCCCTCATTAGCCTGCCCATTCACTCTTAGCAGCACTCAGTTAATCCAGTCAACACAAACATAATTAGGCTCAATTGCTGGAGGAAGACGAGGGCCACATTTGAACAATGCACATGACCTACATTCATAAGTAAAAAGTCCTTTATAGTGATAAGGTAATTCCTGTATACCGATTTCTATAAACCAGACTAGTTGATCATAAAAAATAGATCTTGATGCGGAAAGTGTGGATTCCATAAATGTCAGAATGCTCTGACTTTTAAATGTACTAAATTGCTTTAATTTTTTGGGGGAGTGGGGAGGACTACATTTTCCCATATATTTATCTATTGTGCAGCAGAAGGGAGTACTGAGCTTGGAGAAAGTAAAACATTTCCTGAACATGTCCAGGGGAGGGCTGCCAAGATGTACAAGGTTGGAGCACTTATCCTGTGAAGAGTACATGAAGGAGCTGAGTTTGTTCAGTCTGGAGTGAAGGTGACTTCAGGGAATCTTACAGAAGTCCTCAGTGCCTTACAGGTAAGGTCTTGAGGAGACAAAGTAAGGTTCTTCACAGCAGTGGCAGGACAAGAGACAATGGTCAAACTGAAACAAAAGGAGTTCTCACTGGATGTAGGGTAAAACCCTCATTCCCACAAGGACAGCCCAGCAGTAGAGCAGGTCACCTGGTGAGACTGTCCAGTCACCACTCTTGGAGGTTTTCAAGACCCGACTGGATAAAGCCCTCAGCAATCTGGTCAGATCCTATTGCTAGCCCTGCTTTAAGCCAGAGGTTGGACTGGAGACTTCCTGAGGTCCCTTCCAAATGACCAAGTGTGCAGTTCAATGATTCAAAGATGTCCACTCCCATCATCAAAATCCAAGCAAATTTGGCCATGTTTGGTAGTAATTATAAACTTTGCTGTGAAGCTTAAAGAAAACAAACAGAGACTATAAATAATACTCAGAAGTAAAGAAGCTTTTCTGCTTTACTTCTCCCATTTTTGATAAGAATTTTGGTAAGAAAAATCTTTTAAGCTTCATGCTCATTTTAATCTTCATGCTCATTTTTAGGATATCAAAATCAAGCCTTTAAATGGGCGTGTACTGAAATTAAGACATAGATGTAATGAAAGGCCTTTAGTGCTAGTGCTCTGTGAGTCGATTTTGTGAACTGCTGACAGTTTTATTATCCTAATATCCTCAGTCCTTTCACAAGAACTAATTATAATTCTTTATGGGATATCTTGCGGAGTGTATAACCTCCTTTTGATATACACAGTGAAAAAGGAGGAATTCTCTAATGCAGCTGCTTCCTTAGGTTAGACTTTACTAGAGAGACACCTACCATTATTTCAATAACCTCGTAGGGAATAATGGTAAAGACCTACCCTACAATGCAGGATTTCTTGTAACCTTCATGAGGGCATGCTATGACAGAAATCCATATTGCTGTGCAATGCTTTTGAAAGCCACCACCCTTCCTCACCACAAGACCAAAGAACCACAATTCAGACAGAAATGTTAAGTCTATTTTCATCGACCTTTCTCCTGGTACCCCAGTCAAATTCCTTTTCACAGATCTCTGTTTTGGAGAGAATCTCCTTGTGACACAGGCTCAGTGCTATCTGAATCTGGCTTTTCTCGAGAGCAGGCAGATCATGATGCCTGCAACAGTGAAGAAAGAAGATATGGCACTGCATACCTTGCTGCTAGCAGCATAAGGCAGGCAGAAAATTCACTGGGTGGGTTCAGGCACCATAAAAGAGAGACAAATTACGAAATTACAAATACTAGTGAGCTAAATATGTCCCACAAATTATTGTGGGGGTTTTTTAATTATGTTTTGCTATTAATCTTAGCAGAATCCTAACAAATTATCTGATATTCAAACTTTACGGCATTGTTGCTACCACTAGGGTGCTTCTAAGATGATAGCTCATTACTTTTATATTAATTTTCAGAATTAAACACAGCCCTGAAATGCTTTGCACAACACATCCTTCCATTGCAAAACGTACTTTGAAACCACTGTGAGTTTCACCTGAATATCTCAGGTCATCTCTGCGCTGGCTGAATTGCTGAGTTCTCACATAGCTACCAGAGCATATCAGAAGTCTTGAGATTAAGTGCCAATAAGCAGTATAATGGGGGAGCCCTACTCTATAAACAGCGTCTAGATACAATAATACAAGTCATAATCAAACATCTGCATGTGATCCATTCTCCTACAATTACTGTAGCAATGTAATGGAACAAATACTCAGATGATTTACAGTTATGCAACTTCCATGAAGTTAATGCCACTGCTTGTAGCGTATTATCACGAAAATTGTCTGAGACCATATTTCATTTATTTAACTTGGGTCTGCATTCAGAGAGCAACAGACCATAACCATACAGTGTACTTTGAAATGTTCTTCCATTATTGCATTCTTTAAAAGCAGTTTAATTAACTACAGTGTGAAGTCTGGCACTTCAATATAACAGGCAGCTACACTACCGCAGGGGAAGCTCTCTTAACCCTCACCCTCCTCTCTTCTTCCTCCTGCTTCTAAACATTTCCGAGGACACACAAAGCGTACAGCTTGGAACTGAACACATCTTCTGTTTTGATCACCAGGACTTGGTGCATTGTGTTACATACCACCTACACTGCAACGTTAAGGATTTTAAGGTGAAAACCAAATATAAAGGGAATAAAGATTAACGACTTAAAGACATTATCATCTTGAATAACCTCAAAAGTTTCTCTCTGTAACAGGATGTTAGACCTGTTTAACATCAATGAAAAGTCGTAGGAGTCACTGCCCAGAAAACAAAAGGTAAGCTATAATTCTAGAAATGTCCTGCAAAACAATATGGAAAACCAATGCAAAATATTTTCAGAAAATTACGAATGCAGACAACCACAGAAGGCACTATATAAGTAGTTTAACTCTGTTTAACTGTGTAGTCCACATGGCGAAGTCTCATCTGTTCTGTCCAAGACCAAGAAGAAAGATCTGTGGTAGGGGAACTTTGTAGGTATCAATAAGAGGGAAAAATGTCCTGATTCTGCCAGCAAAGAATGATATGGCAGTAAAAACAACAGCTCTGAAGAAGGATGTGATTTAACTTTGAAATAAATTGTGAAAACCCATTTTTTAAAATGTCCATCTTCTAATTAATGCCTGAGAATTCTGCCTTTTGCTCAATTCAGCCATTTTGTGCAGCTTACTCTGCCTCTATAAAAGCAGATCAGAAGATCAGGATTGGCTCTTCTACAAATGAAACTAAAACCAACACAGAAGAAAAGGTCTCTGACACACAGATAAGATTGTTCTCTCTGAAAAGTCAATGTACAGTAGCCTTCTGCATTACCTTTCAGAAAGCTATTGCAGGCTGAGCTAGCAAGTCATCATGTACCATCTTATAATGACACCCCGTGTGTTACCTCTTCAAATTCACGCAACTGGGAATTGTACAGGTGAGTATCTTGCAAAAGGTATGGGAGTGAGCTATGTTAATTCTATAAATGTGATCTGTATCTATGGGTTTGGTAGTTATTATTCTGGCTGAAGGATTAGTACAAACTCAGCTTGAGTTGACCGAATTACAGTAGACACCACCTTGCTGCAGAGATAACTCCTCTGAAGCTTTACTTCCATACAAGCAGAATCGAGTTTGAGCAAGTCACCGAGACGAGAGGTGGGAAGGGGATATTCTGGGGATTCTTTGTGGGGACTTTCCAAGAAGCATTTCTTCCCTTGGAAGAAAGGGTTTGCAAAGAAACAGCTGCTGCCCAGCGACTGACACACCACAGACAAGAGAAGATTTACCTAAATCTGCAAAGAACTGTCCCGTGTGATTAAAGCAACAAGCATTCACAGCGTCCAATTTTAACACTTTTCTTCCTGCTTGCAAGGCTCCTCATCAGTAACATTTTGGCATTTAGCAAGCAAGCTGTGTTCTCTCACTGAAAAGAGAAGCAGACAGACGTCCTGCAGAGAAGCACATAAGGCAGCACAGAAAATCCTTGGCATGATGGGGGGAATGTGTTTGGGAGCTTACTCCGCCCTTTCTTCTCTTCCCATTGATGCTGTTCTCAGTACCATGTGGGCTGCAGCTGCTTGGGTAGCAATATTTTAATATTTGTCTTTAGCTCTTCAGAATGTTCTTACTCAGTTGTTATTTTGGGAAGCTGCCAAGCTTTTCCTGAGGAAAGCAAACAGAAAGGAAATGCCAGGACTTCTGACAGCCTACAACTTGGCTGTACCAGAATGGAAATTCATCACAAAAATAAAAGGTACTTCTCTAGCCTCCGGCTTTCCCTATGATGAATTTCAAAGACTTGCTGCTTCAGAAATAATTTTTTATTTAAAAGAGTATTAACAGCTTTAATATGCGGGTTCTCACTGGATCCCTTAATATTTAGGGAATGTTTAGGCTATTTGAATTAATATTATAATGTTATACTTTCTATTTTAAATTTGTTTGTAAGTAGAAGTACTCATTTATTCATGTGTGCATTACTTAGTGACTGCCCCAAAACAAACAGTGCACAATCACGTGATAAGCCTTATTTTTTTTAAAGTGTCAATAGTAATTAGAACTAAACTTCTACTAAATCTTACTTTTGATCTTCTGTGCAGGATTGAAAACCTCATGTAATAGTCTCAGACACCAGCCTTAGTTTTGATACTTCTGCCAAATAACTGGAGTACTAGTAAGGGCAGCAGATGCCCCTGCTGGCCAAAGGAAATAGGAGTTGACTACCATATAGTTAAGAACTTGTTCAACACTTGAAATTACGAAACAATGCCATAAATTGCCATACACAGCTAAGAACATGGGAAGAGGCCTCCTCCAATTTGGTGTGGTGAGTGGGAAGGGGAATGCAAAAAAAAATATTTTTTTTCAATGTCCTAAAATTGTCCATTCAAATTGCTTCTGCTTACAAATATTCTTCTTTCCAATGTAAAGTAGACTAGATGTCTACAATTCTGAGGGCTGCTTCTGAGATTTCCTTCAAGAAATCTTAAAATAATTTGCTGCTTATTGAAGACTCAAACTAAATGTCTGAGATTTCAGCTAAACTGGATAACAGTTCTTGAAAAGATTTTGGTTTTTTTGCCACCTCTAAGAGTACATTTCGTGGTGTTTCTCAGACTAGGAATGGAATGAAGTTCCGAGTCCATCTGCTTTCCACCACTCCTCTCAGTTTCCTCAAGAATACTGTATAAACACATTGTCAGCACTGAACCCCACTTCCTGAGTGTTTACATATTAAAAAACACTGGACAATACATAGAAAACCACAATATCAATGAACACTTACAGGCTGTAGAGTTTAAACCATAAAACCAAGCAATATTTCTTTAAAGTAGACAACTTTGTTGGCATTTGTTAATTAAGACACTTAGAAACAATGTAGGATTCTCTCAGTCAAAGTCAGATTTAAAGGAAGAAGAGATGATTCAGACCCACTTTTCTAGACTGAGAAGAATACTTTTGCTTTCAAGTTTGCTTATGCAAGAGCTGTGCAGTGTTTGTCATCTTCGAGACCTTAATAGTAAACACACTTCTGAAATAAAATGAGAAGAGCTGAATAAATAATATTCATATTTTATAGATAAACTATTTAAAATATCATGCACAGTGCTCAATGCTGCTGCTAGTACATATATGTATTTCAAGAAAAAATTAAAATCCAATAAAACATGACTCTATTGTTCAACTGCATAATACTGCCTGAAATTGCTTGCTGTTACTTGCAGGAATGAATATGTACTACAGGTACATTAAGCACATAAGGAAAAATCATAAAAGAAAGGCAGGGACTTAAAGAAGACGTGGAAACAGTGCTTCCACAGTAGACCCTGGAAAATCTTGCAGGTAGATGAAAATAAGTGTTTCAAAAGCAAGAAACACTTATTTTCGATACTTCTAAGTACAGGAAGATTTTGGTGGATCCAAGTCACCACATAAACCTGATTATTTCAGAGTTGCTTATGACTCAGAAAGATGGACTTTCGAATGCCTATATGCAATATGTTAACCACAGTCCATAGGGATGGCCTATCAAACATTTTTAGTATGCAGAAAAAATAAAAACACACAGTCACGGAGGACTCGTAAGCCACGTACTGGTAAGTCCATGAGCCATATACCAGGGTGACTTTGCAGCAAGTAACAGAACTTCAGTAGAAGATTATTACTTTGTAAAATTAGAAACATTGCATCCAAGAGAAAACAAATCTGTTTTGGATGGCAATACCCAACTAAAAAAAAATTAATTAGTGGAAGCCTACAGACCAATGAGCATGACCTGATTACACTTAACACTGAGAAGCAAGCCCTAATCATCTCATTAGTTGTTGGAGGTTAGTCCTCTATAGACACTCAAAAGTTCTTTGTCCAAAAGGTAGATTTCGTAATCCAAAGGAACACTGCTCGTGAAAGTGTCTCAGAGACACTTGTAGAGAAAAAAAGGAATAGAGGTCAGGAAGTCTTTACAGAAGACACTGTTAGATATTCACAGAACTCCAGCTGAGACTAGAATTAATTTTGGTTAAAAACCTCCCCCAATTCATGGTCGGTGAAGGTAATACCAAGTGGAGAAAGCAGTTCTCAACAGAGGCTCCTGTTAGTCTTTGGAAAGAGGCAGGATAATCTCCTTGTCTTATAAGATTAAGAAAGAACATTCCATTCCATTGCAATAGAGTCATATTTTTTAATAGCAACTGCCATTAGCAAATCTGGACAGTTTACACCTAAGACAGTGAAGGAATTTCCTGTTCTGCTGTTGGTCATTTTTTATCTGAACTTTTGAGTATTTTGAGGGAAATAATGCCTTCACTCAGTATTAAAAAAATCAGCTTGATGATCAGGTTGCCTCCTGAGCCTGACTTCTGAAAGGAAAATCAACACAAGAGTCAATGAATACCAAAATAAAGGCTAAGCATATATTTAGGGAAAGGTAAGTGGGATAAAACCATCTTTTCAAATATTGCTTATTTTATCGTTTTTCAGTATTACAGCTTTTGTGTTCCACTTCATACACTTGATTAGGAGTCAGTAAGACAGTTGTGCGAGGTATACAGCCTTAAGGACTGGTTAATGGCCAGATGTTTAAAGCAGTTGTCCTGTGAAACATTTTTTTTCGCATGTATTTCTAGCAGCTTGTAGGACTCAATGATTTTGAAGATTTTCATATAGTTGTCACAAAAATGCAAGCAAACCCACTATAATTTACAGATTGCTATGGCCTGCTTCTGTCACCCTTCTCCCTTCTCTCACTGCTTTGCCCTTCCTCCCTCCTGTCTCTCTTCCCTTCCTGTCCCTCCCTCGTTCAAAAACTTCAAACTGAGTTAAATTTTAGATCGGGAAAAAACAAATATCTGATTTCAGATATTGAATGTGGGCTTAAAATGAGTTTTTACACATTTTACATGAACTTTAACATACATCACTTTTTATTGCATCTTTTATGACCATATCGTTATGACACTCATAATAAAGCTTTCGCTTCCTGCTACAGATGCTATTTACTTCACTACCACTAATTTCAAACTCTATAAATGCACCTAATTATGTTTAAGGAGCATAATTTAAGCAGTAATCTGGTTAGGGTAAACCAAAAAAAAAGAATCCAGCCTGTTTAAAATTACTGGTCACAGGTCAGTGATGGGTCAGTACGAAGGAAAGCCTGTATAAATAGAAGAAGATGAATAATGACAATTTTCCTCAGGGTTTAACTCTGATCAGTTCTCTGTTCACCTTACATATTATATTTTTTTCCAGTTCAGCTCCACGATACAATAAATTTGTAAGTAAAAATATTATGCCTGGACAAATACCCGTAGTAATATTTATGTTGCTAAGAAAAGCAAAGTCAGATCACTATTCTGCGATATACATTATAGACATAATGTACGCCTGCCTATGTCCATATGGCACATAATTACAACTGAACACCAGGTCAACAACCCAACCGGATGATTTTAACTATCTGGTTTTTTTAAACATGGTGGCACCTAAGTAGGAACCTTCCCTGATACCCAGGAGAAGCGGATTACACCAGCTGCTTATAGAGCAGCTACAGTTAATGGTGCAACATGTTGCTAATGACTGTGTGCTGGCAGGCTGCATTTCAATTTCACCTATTTTAAAGACAGCTTGTGAAACTAATTAATTAATTATTGTCTGCAAATCATGTTGAGATCCTCAGGTGAAATCCGTCACCCTGGCATGCTAGATTATTCATTACAAATTAGACAAAAAAAAGAGAAAATAATTGCAGACTACTCTGAAAGCATCAGTAGAATGTCCTGAAGATAATATAAGATTAATCTAGTTAGTAAGTAGTTATTTGCAGCTTTTCAGGAAGAAAACAAATTCATATTATTATGCACATTACTATATGGAGCAAGATATCTTGAAGAGTAGGGAAGCAATTAAAAAAACTCTGCTCAAACCTCCTGTGAAGCAAACTGAAATGAAGCAGATAAGTAAATCCACAATTCCTGTAGACCCCAGTGGAGTGGATAGTGAATTGGAACTAAATAAGGCATTAAATAAAATTCAATTCCTGGATCAAGTGCAGCACTTAAAAAAATAAAACAGGAGAGGAATTGCAAGTAAAATTATTCCTAGTTTAAAGATTTACAGTATCAGTAGCAATATTGTGCTTTAAAATATTGTATTAAAAAAAATCAATTTTGAAATCCTCTAGAAGCTTTTAAGAGAAGCCTGACAGTTCTTGATCAAAGCTGAATCTTCCACAGATACTGAGGCATTTGAGGATTAGCAAGTCCATGGATAAGAAACAAAATTAATAGAAACAGGTTAAAAAAATTAGAAGAAATATTTCTTTCTTATTTCTTTCTGCCAGGTTTTTGCTAAACTGTTCGTTTAGTCTCTATGGAGCTGAATTTTGAATAACCATCTTTGTGAGACAACAACAGACCATCCAGCTTAAGAATGATCTTGGTGACACTTCATTTATTTTTTTATATATGCAGCTAGCATCAGCTTTCAGTGATCTGCATACAGCTCTTCAGTAAGGCCACGGAAGTATTAATTCATCATTTGCAATGTGATACTGCATTTATGCAACACCACCAGAAAGATTATTTGGTCTTTGCCATAAAGTCAGAGCAGATAACCTTAATGCTCCGTCTTTGGCACCCACTAGTCTTTCCATCTAAATGTAAAAGTTCATTTTTAAAGTTTAAGAGGTTATTCAGAGTATTCATAATATTTTCCTAAATTCAGACTCCTAAGTCACTTCCAAGAGGCAGTTGGGGAGGAGCTGACACACAGCCGGGCTGCAGGAGAGCCTTCTGCCATCCAGACTCCATTGCCTCAGCCACAGATGGGCACAGTCAGCCTGCTCTCGGGGGCTGCTCTTCTCATTTTTCTCAGCCTCACAAGAATACTGTGAAGCACTCGTTCCTGAATGAATAAAATGAACAGTTATTGAAATAAATGAGCTATCAACGTGCAAGTAAATGAACTCTTTATACTCAATTGAGCGAGTGACCAACATGGCGAGTTAATAGGGTTTTATTAACGGGTAGAAGAGAAACATGTTATCACAAGTCTTCTGTTGTACAACTTCACGTATGTGAGATCATTCTGCAAAATGTTCCTCCTGATACGCATTTCATGCTAGTTCACACACATCTCATTTGGGTAATGATAATCAGATATCTAATCCTGAAACACGCTGAACACCTGCAAGAAATGCAAAGCTCCTGCTAGGGCAAGGAGGCTTCTTCCAAAACAACACAGCAGGCACCTGGATTTAAGAATGCAGGAAGAAAATCAGTCTCAAGGGAATCTATCGCAGCTCTTCAGTAGCTTTCTTTGAGAGATTCGCTGCCTGTTTGTGTCTGTGAGAACCCTGCAGCCACCAAACATTCCCGCCCTGAATAGATGTATACCTCAGGGGCACATATGCTAGCAAAAAACATGAGGGGTAGAGAAGAAAATTCACTTGTTTTACCATCAAAACCAGAATCTGTCTAATCATAAGGCAGAAACACCACTGACCAAACCGTCTATGGACTTACATTAAGCCATGTTCTGCTGGAAAATCTGCTCTTGAAAAATGTGCCAAGCATGCTAATAACTTAATATACTAGATGGCTTGAGTTGCCTGAAAATAAGTATGGAGATGACAACCTGCAATACCTCTGTGGGCGAGAGGTGAACATTTTATTCCAGGAACACTTTGGAAAATAACTGCTTTTTGATGCATACTGGAGCCTTTCAAATAAAAATTTGTTTCTTATGAAGTACCCCACTCTGCTCTCAAGAAAGATCTTCCCTTGAGTAACCTGCACGCTCCACATTCATGTCAATAAAGCTCGCCGTACTAAACTGCTGTGCATCCTGGGCATGTACACATACCTACAAACCACACTTTCTGCATCACGGGGTGTACACCTACGTGTACGGGATTGCACACACGTGCATGCATGTTGCCAGAAAAAGAAATACTTTAATACTAGAGAATCATAGAATGTGTTGGGCTGGAAGGGACCTTTAAAGGTCATCTAGTCCAATCTCCCTGCAGTGATCTGCCTCTCTGCTTTAGATAAAAGACTGTAAGCCAGCATCGTATTGACAAAAGCATGTAAAAACCAGCATTCATCTCAGATGTAATAACAGATCAGCTTTTACCCTTTCTTCTTTCTTATTTAAAATTGCTTATTTCTTTTACTGTTCTTCAGCGTCTTTCCCTGTAATTCTGAACTTGCTCTAAGATGCTGGTGCAGTCTGCACTCCCTAGGGAGATGAAGTGCAGCTGTCAGGAAAGAATTTTTCAGGGAGCTTATAATGTTTGGTCAACCATGACTAATAGTTGGTAATTAAAAGATACCCCAGTCCCTTATCAATCAGAAAAATACAATATACATCATCTTAATTGACAGAGGAACAATTTTTGCAATAGAAAAGGAGTTGGGTATGCAACAGGTAAGACTTTCATGACATTTATGTAGGTGACTGAGCTGAAGTGCAATGTAAACCAGAAACATTACTTCAAGCGAACTACAAAAAAGATATCTTCTTGTTTCTCACATCTGCATAGAGAGACACTGTGAGAAAAAAGTAACAGCAGAACATGAGCAGATAATGGGGAAATAAAAAACTCTGCTTCTTATTTGGATATGACTGAAATATTTCTGCTTGAATGCTCTACAGCAAATACACAATCACATGGACAAGGAAAAATACACAAAAGACTGATGCAAAATATAAGGTTTTAAACCATTAGAAACATCTGAGAAGGTCAATTCCATTTTAAGCTCTTGGAACTGCCTTCTCTACCCCTAGTATCCCAAACTGCATATATGTATTCACAAACCACTCCGAGCTAATACTCACATTTACAAACAAGGAGTCTGTAATCTACGAGGAATTTGTATACACACCTTCCAAGTCATGGACCAATGCTTTTAATATCAAGACTTTGATATTCAGCAAAAATAAAAGGATAAAAAGAATAACTTTTTTTTTTTAAAGGATATAAAATGTCTTTGAATCAATGTAAATGTGTGCAACTAGAAAGGCATGTGAATCACTCCGAAAAAGCATTTTACCAAGTTCTAGAAGATATTAACACAGAAATGTATTTTTAATAGACGAATGTTATTTATGGCCTTCAAAATCACCCCCGGCATAACTTAAAAAATTAAAACTTACTGGTCTGCTACTTCTCTGTCATAAAAGACTCAGAAAAATTACCAGAAAAGAAAACAAGCAGCTTTTTGAATTCCTCTTAAATTACTTACAATAACACTTAAGTGCATACAGAAAGCTTTTCATATGTAAAGCACAAGTCATTTCATAAATGTGAGAAGAACATTATTGCATCTATTTTTATCTGAGAAACTGAAAATATAAGAGGGGGTGTTGTGTGCCACACCGCTGTCCTGTGCAGGGACATCTGAGTCAGCCCATCGCTAATTAGTTTTGTTACTGGATACAGTCTAGTCACACTAACATGATGCTCTGGGAAGGAGAAAACGCCCTGCTCCTTGTGCACCTCCTCGCTGCACTTCACTCTGCCATGTGAACAGATCTTCAGAGGTTAATGGCCTGTATTTACAGAGACGCAGAGCATCCCCAAGTCCCTCTGAAAGCAATCCCTGCAGCTACCCAGCAGCCTGAGGCTCACCTCGCCCTCCAGTCCTGCATTTAAAATTCTCTGCACCTTCTCTTTTTGGCCGACTGTCATGTTGAGTGATGAGATACACAAGCAGAAAGCTCACGCAGGCTTGGTCTAGGCTTGCAAAATGGGTTTCTTCAAGCAAATTCCATCGTTTAGAGAAAAGTAATTGTACCATAAAAAAAATAAATAAAAATCTGATCTCCTGAGCAACCATGAATTAGTTACCCAGAAGTGCTGACTGTAAGACTAGCACCCAAGTGCTTTAAGGTCAGATTTATTTTTAGTATCAGTTCTTTGAAGATGCAACATTGTCAGGCTTGTGTTGTGCTGGGAATCAGATTTCATTATCATAATGGCCCCTTCTGACATCTGCGAATCTGTGAATCTCTCAGTTTTATCAGCCTCTGCTGATTTTGGCATCTGGAAATGGCTGCAAAGATGAAATAGGGAGGGCCCCAAAACCTGGTAAAAAACTATCAGTTTTTAAAAGATACAAACACTGATTAGAGGTTCATGTTTATCCAGCTCTTTTTGCAAAACTATTTCCAATAAAATCAATTAGAAAATCCTATTTGAAAAGCAAAGTGGTGGCAGGGCCCTTGGAGATGACACATGAATACAGTATGAGCAGCAGCTTGTGAAGAAGTAAAGACTGAATTATATGAAACATCGTATTCATTAAAATATTGGAACCACTAGCCTGGGCAAGGGTGGAGGGGAAGACAGTGCCTCTATGAACAAGCTCAAAACTAAAGCCTTGCCACATGGATTTTGAGAGGAATGGACCTGGAGAGCAGAAGTCTCGCCAGATGCAGTGCAGAAGACTCATTCCCATCAAAATCCCAGGCTCAAAGCACCCAAAAGTGTGCCGAAAACAACCCAGCAAGCAAAAACTGCAGATGAATGATTCTCTGAAACACTGAGGAATATCTGGGAACTTGAAAACAAATGAAACATCTAATTCAAGATCTTCTTGATTCTGTGGTTTTGAGCAAATTTGATCAAAAAGGAAAAAGAGGGCATAGTTTATTAACATTAAAATCCTTCCTGGACAACCTGATGACCTTCAAGAGCCAACCATGACTTTGAAATTAATTAAAATGTCCTAAGTGAAATGTGTTCAATTATCATAATGTGTTAATTTAGTTAAATATGTTAATAATTACCTTGAAAGCTTTTTTTGCATACATCATATTCATAGGCGTTCTGCATTGCAGACTGTGTGGTACAATATTTACTGTGGCAGCTGCTGACAGCAAGCTTTTCAATGGAATTCCAGAGTGTGTCATGTACATATTTATTTATATAAATATTATGTAGCATGTTTATACAGATTATTTGGAAATTATTTAATGTAACTTTTTTTTCTTTTTCTATAGGCAAAAGAGATCTCCGCTGTTGGGTTTATATAGCTTAGAGCTGTAAGACTGACCAAGAAGGATGTTTTATGTTTTATTGTTTCAAGATAAAATGCAATCCAAAGCCACAGATAAGCACTTTAAAAACAAAACCAGAACAGATCAATGCTTGTTACATTGTTATTGCTATGGACTTTATTCTTATCTGTTGAAAAATAGACATACTGTGATGGAAAAATGTAATTCAGTGTGTTTTTACTGTAACTCGGCACTATAAGTTTTAGAGTCAATGGACTCTATTTTCTAAATATCTGTATTTTTGTTACATGTAGTCTATACCTTAAGAATAGACAGCTGCATTATGAACTAGGGAGCAATATATTAAACTGAAATGCTTTCTTCCTTCACTTTATATCTCAAGAGACTACTTGGTATAATTAAAATGTAGCGAGTCACCTTCTCTGATAGTACAAGCAATGTCTCCCCATAGAATTTAGCAGAGTATGAAATTCTGATCCTTAGGATTTTTTCAAACACCACTAACAAAATTCAAAATAAATATGCCTACTTGCTTGCCCACAATTTTTTATCATCATAGTGTCATAAATGTTCAAGAAACTATTTCTCAAATGGTGTGGGGTTTTTTGTTAAATTTTTTAAATTTAGGAATATACAGCACTTAAAAAACAAAATCCATAACATATTTCAGACAGTTCTACCCGACTAACTAAACTCCAGATGTTCACTTCTTACTGGTTTTTTTTTTATTTTGCTTGCTTGCATGCCAGCATGCATTAAAAAGTGCATGTGTGCTTTCAGTATAGATTTTGCAATCATTTCAAAAGCTCTAGAGTACAAATCGAGAAACTTCTCTGTAGAATTTTCTTTGCACTGTGTATGAGCTCGGTAAGCGTGGGCAATGTGGAAGAAGATAATGAAGCCTGTATCCCTGCTACAAAATCTTTAGGTTTGCTAGAAGAGGACTTAGTCATTTTGGCTGAGGCCATTTATATGAAGTTAGAGAAAAAAACCAACCCAAAATGTTCTTTGATAGACATTCTATATATATTTATCTATATCTATATAGACATTCTATATATATCTCACTCTCTGCATCAACAGGATAAATTAGTCTTACTTTTGAGGTTTTTTTTAAGTAACCAGCCCATCTTCTGTAACACACAGATGTGCACCCATTCCTTTGGGTGAGACTTCTGTGGGGTTTTGGCCTGTGCGTGCTGGAACCAGCAAAGGAGAACTGAGTGGTGGGAAAAGCATCTGGGGAAGGGAAAACCTTCCAACAGTTTCAATGCCTTGCTGGAGTTTCAGATATTCAGTTCTTCAACACAGATTTATCTAGCATTAAAAAATCACACCAGTCTGCTTGGACATACATTATAGGGTTTTTTTAGGTGCTCACAGTGAACGCAATCAACTAAAATATGCTCATTTTCTACTAAAAGTGTACTGCGGCACAATTTAAGAGATTAATCAAATATTTAAAATCAGATTCTTAATGATACATGGTCACATCCCTAGGCATCAATCCTGCAAACACATATGCATGTTAAATTAATGGAACCCCTTGTGTACACAAATTAAAGTATTTAAATCCTCTCAGGACTGGGGATCTCATTTTGCTTGAAGACGAAAAAAAGTGTCTTCTTTGAGCAGGTTTTTTTTTCTCTTCCCTTTACTAAATACCTAAAAAATTATTTTCAAGTTTTTTTAGATATATTGTTTGCCAAATACAATGAAAATCAACTGCGTATACAAGTCATTTTTGTCATTAAATAGCCTGTTGTTATTTCTGATACATGAATGCTGTATCTCTCCTCTTCATTCTTGCTGCCAAAACTTCAATTTATTGCAAAATAAACTGGAGGGCAAATAAAACAGTCCTACTGAGAAAATACACCTCCTCTAATACTTAGTTTCTTAGATGTACGATCAGTAATAAATATCAGAATATGCCCACAAAACTGAGTGATTTCACTAGCAATTCAAAAGGATTGTTGCATTTCTAACATTGTGGTGGTGTTTTACTGGGAGAGACACGGGAAAAGGCTTGAACTCCTTTACTGCAAGCGTTTGCCTCAGGTGTGCTGACTGGCATCCTTCAAGGCACCCATGTTTCTTCATTGACCTAAGAGGGAGCTCACATTCCCAGACGTCACACTTGGAACTGCATTCAGGAAAAACGCCAAAAATACCTAAAACTGGGTGAGGTGCACGATGAAAGGAGAAAAGGCAGAGAGTGGGCTGTCCAAGGGGATGAGCTGGAGTGGGGGGTGAAGAGAGAGGAGGAGGAAAGAGGAACTACAATGGAAAATGTATAGGTTTCCAATCGTACTGTAAGCATGGCCACTTCAGGAGGAGAGAGCAGAAATGCCTGCGTATTACAGACACTATCCACAACTCTCGTGCCTTACTTCCATGCCTGATACTGATTATCATTGAGTTACTACTGATCGATGCACAACTGCATGGAACAGAGAAAGCTGAATCGAACATTATTGGTTCATCTGCATTTCCCTTAATCTGTCCCTTTCCACGTGACATTGTAGCACTTAAGCAATCCAAAGCTGCCAGTATTTTCACCTTGGGTGCAGGCTCCAAAGCAATATGGTCCCTCAGGAGGTCTAAACAGCTTTTAGTTGCTGTGCTGGTTTCTGACGAGGAAGTCTTCCAGGAACTGAAAGGACTAGCAGAGACTCCTGCTCCTCTGACGTGCCTCTTTCCCAATTCCCAAGAATGGCACATCTTTTCCTTCTTTGTATTCCTCCAAAAAGCACTTGGAGCCCTGGGTCTGCAAGGCTCTGACGTTTACAAATAAGAGCTTCCTGGGCTCTCAACAGCTCATTACGAAGACACTGTTTAATTCCTCTGAACTCCCAGCCAAGGAGTCCAGCCTTTAATCGGAACAGCAACCCTGTAACAGGAGGTTGCAATTCAGTATCACAGTACTTCAGATCTGGATTGCACTTTCTTCATTAAATGTAATGCATAAGAAATCAAATCATCCCACTAATTAGATTTCTGGCACAAGTGCCTTACTGTCATTCAATAAGCCTAGAATTCATTAACAAAGTAGATTATGATATTAATGTAATCATATAGTGCATCATAAAATCTATTGTAAAATATAATGATATTACTGGTGATCATATAGTGCTAAAACATGGAACAAGGTGATAGCAAATAAACAAATAGGAGTCAGTCATAATTCCCAGTTTCTTCTCTATGCTTAGCTTTCTCATTTCAAAAGCACCTCGTTTGAGAAAAATAGGTTTTGTTATATTATAAAGCAGCTTTCTGTAGACTCGTAACTTCACATAACTGTAAGGGTTGCATCCATTGACGGTCGATATTTTTAGACCCATCCTGTGCAAAGATAAGTTAGAGATCTATCAAACAGATACTGTGCAGCCACATATACCTGCCTATTATTTAAAAGAAACCCACACCCTTGACAGTGACTTTTCAGACAATTATTGCGTGTCTGTGCTAATCCACCATTAGGCAGTGCCAAGAAATTACCGGAACAGAAGACACCTTCAGATATTACTGTTCTCTGTCATGCTGGATGGAGACCCGGTTGCTCTGACAGGCAGTGTTCTCCTGACATTTGAGGGAAATTTGATTTGCAGGGTGACACTGTCGATTCTGTTTGCTGCCTCTGACGTCTCTGATCAGGGGGAACAGCTCATTAGCAATGAATTTTGCACAGCCTAAAAAGGGCTGCCCCTTGGTGGGCATTTCTCGAGAAAGATCCCATGGAGAATCAGCAGGCATTTGCTCTTCTTCTGTGCTGGTTATTTCATCTCATCCTCATTACTATTTCTGGCTTACCGAGCATCAAAAGCCTAGCAGGAAAACACTAACTACAATACCTTCTGTAGGCTGGTGCCACTCAGATTCACTTGAATCAGGTGGTGATGTCTAGTGCTCTACTTAGTGCTTAACTCATAAAGAGAGTTTATTGAGCTGAAGTGTGGCCTGCTTGGTAAGCAGTGCCTGCAGCTCCAGGAAACAGCAGGAAAATACAGCTGGAACGTTCTATCTGCCATCTGAACCGAAGGCACACCCATTTGTCTACCTGAATACACAATCCTGTGCTAATTTTCGAGCCCAGTTGCTAATGAATGAAGCAGATATCAAAGTTTTCTTTTCATCTCTGAGAGATACAGTGCGTAACTTCTCACATTACCCTATCACCCAGCTTCATCTCTCCCGGCAGGATTGCTGGTAGAAGTGAAAAGGCCTGAGGAGATCTGGTGCTGCAGTTAGAAAAATATCCCTGGATAAAAGACGCATCCCAGAAGTTTTCTGGAGGCAGTCTCATGCCCACACACCTTGCTGGGGAAAGCAGGGGTCACCATAGACTCTGTTTTTGAGGAATCCATTGTGGTTTCCTCAGGTCTTACATTTTCTGGGCAGGCAGTGCAAGCACTCCAGACCAGGAGACAGAACTGATTAAGATAATCGATTCTTAGGTAAGGTATGAGAACACCCTGTGTGTATCTTGAAGACACATCCTCTTTATCTGAAGAGAGAAAAGGACTTTATGCTGTTACAAATACTACTGAAAAGTAAGCACTACAAAGCTACAGTTATATATTAATGCAAACTTCTATGGAGAAGCACTGATGCTCCTCAGGAATTAGTTTTCATAACACTAATGCACAACTATGATTTTTTAATCAAGTAAAAACACAGAGACAAGAAAATAAAAATTTGTTATCTGGCTCCTACTTGCTCTGAGTACTGTTTGCTAATATATAATACCTTCAGGCTTTTGGTCTATTATTGTGCCTCTTTTTGAATTGTGATATATATTAACTTAATGCTTTTGTGGTTCAGTTTTCTATAACACTGCACACACTTCGTTCATGTTCTTTGATGGCTAAGGTTAAAGGACAGCATAAAAATTCTGAATCTACTGTTTATACTGCAGTAGTGACATGTCTGTACTGCTTGGCACCAATCAGGAAGACTAAGACACCAGTAAACCATACGATATACAGACATGAAGCAAAACTGAATGATGTTTACAACCGCAGAAAACAAACACCCAGGATACAGGAAAAGACGTCTTCTGTATTTATAATGCACGTAACACTACTGTAAATTCAACTGGATTACTGACCAGCAAACTGCATACTGAAAAATTATTAATGATGTTGATCAAGTAAGCCATGACCAGATCTTGCAATTGTTTATTTTGACCGTCTTTATTGAAGTGAGTCATTTTATGGATGTCTGCAGACCCTACCATAAAGTAGCAAGCTCAGCGCCAGTTACACCCTGATGTTGTTGCGATGACTATTGCTTCTTTCCTTCCAAAGGTAAATTACAATAGGATTCTAAAAAGCAAAAGTCCTCTGAGGTCTCAGGCATGCTGACATTTTTGAAAATGTGGACTTTAACTTTTATTGTACAGAATAGCTCGTCTTTATTAGGAAATGGTTACAGACATACTTTATGAGCAGGCTAAAAGGAAAGGCGTGATCTCACTGGTATCAGTGGCAAGGTCTGCACTTTTTTTTTAGAAAGGTAAATACTGAAATATACTTTGGCTCCTCTGTCACCTGTGCTGGAATACCTGCAGTACTCCTTGGGGAAAATAACGCAGTGTTAAGCAAATTGTCCTGCAAGCATTACAAGTCAAGTAAATACTTGTACTCAGATCTGATATATGAGGAAACAATACATGTAACTCGGTGGCACTGAATGCTTCTCCTTCAAAACAGGAAAATGGGAAATTCTGAACTGGCAGCTCTCCTCAGATTTTTGAACTTCTTGTTTTGCTCCAGTTCTCCATTTTCCATGTAGTTCCTATCATACTATATTACACAATTACTATGCAGCAGTGCAGGTATCTATACCAAGCATTTAAAATTCTATCACAGAAAGTATAATATTTTAGTTTCCAAATTCTCATACATAACAAACAAATTTGAAGTTTAAAGTCATGCAAAATGTGTCCCCATCCATCAGAGTATTGCTGACTATGTTGAAAAGCTATGAGAGATCAAAAATTATGCTAAAACTGCGAGAGATCAAAAAAGGCCTATGGCAATATGAATGGCAAGTCATTAAGCCTATAGTACGTTAGGCAATATTGTTCCCTGGCTGAAAAGAAAAAAGTGAGAAAACCTCAGTTCTCTTGAGGATAGAAATTCAGAAGAACAAAAATAACACTTCAACATTCAGGTTTTTTTCTGACAAGCAAGAAAAGGTAGGGACAAAACGCAAATACACTGGACTGGTCACTGAAAGAAGCATTCTGTCTGGGCAAAATTCTTTTAAATCAATGGTCCTGTATTTATAGCATATTTTGACCTATAATTGCTTCAGCATATTGTAGTACAATGTTACTGTTGAATATGATAAAGGACATTTTAATCTACTGAATGTGCAAAAAGCGCAAATGACTTTTTGACAGCACTTTTGTTTTGACTGACAAAGATTTACGTCAATGAGAGAAAAGATTTTAATGAAAAAATATTGCCACAAAGTATATGCTTATGCTTACTTCCTATATATATGTGAATGAGATAAACATTAATAAAGAAATAGAGCTGCCTGTAAAATCTGGCCTTTAACTTTCCGTATTCCATTTTTAAATCCATCACAGAAGTGTGATATTTTGATAACACATTAGCACAGCTGTGACAAAAAAACCCACTGCAACTGATTAAAAATTATTCTATTGGATTCCCGCTCCCCAGGCTAGCCATAGCCTCTGCTTTTTGGTTTTGGATTCTTCCCACCTCATGGGAGGGCTAAGAGGAAAAACGGTGGGTTTCATGTTTAGAGCAACGGCGTATAAGAAATGCATTTCACGGAAGTCCAGGGCTTTCCATATTGTCAAAGTGCCTGCAGACATGTCCCATCGCTGGCATTCCTCCCTGCCTGCATTATAAGCACAGTGCTGGGACTGCTCAGGGACTGCTCTTACATAGAGGGAGCAGGAAGGCAGGGAGAGAAGGGCAGAGGCAAATAAATCAGTGTGAAGACTCCAAACGCAAATCCAAGCAGCTAAAATACCAGAAATAATTACTCATAGTCAGAAGATTGCAAAAAATTTATAGCGACTCGCACAATAATAGCACCAGGAGCGAAACTTGTGTTCTCTTTCAACACGTTGCATGTGCCCTGTGTGTAGAAAAGCCGGGACATGAAGTCAGTCTCTCTAACAAATCTATCAAAACCCAAAGATCACGTTTTACCTGGAAACCATACGCATGCTTGCCACGCTGATTTTCAACTGATAGGAAGTCATTTAACAGGAGAACGGAAGTGAATGATGAAGGCATCCTTCAGCATAGTGACTGGACCTACTGAAATCCTTGTGGAGTAGAATAATTTGGCAGGGAAAATGCTACCTATATGTCTCCAGCTGGGAACTGAGTCTTTCTGCATGCTTCTTCTTAAAAAAAGATATCCACTGTTTATCAGACACCACAGATAATACAGAAAACTTCTGAGTGGGATGACTATTGCACTTATCTGTTCTCTCTCCCTGAATACAGCAGATTGTTCTAGCTTTTATGAACAAAAAAAATGCAGCCCCTCTCTCATCTGCTTGGGCTGCTGCAATTAACGAGCTAAGACAAGCATTGACACAAGCACGATTCATTCCCATGGTTGGCAAGTATTGTTGAAAGATTAAGAAAAGATTGCTCGACACACCCATATTCTACACATATATTTCTGTATAGAACCCTCACTCTTCATACAGGCATGTAAAGAATTTGATTTTCTTTCGTACTAGACTGCAGACGGCACTAGTCTGTTATCACTGTATTATACACATGACCAAATGGGATCTACAGAATCATAGAATCACTTGAGTCAGAAGGACCTTGAAGACCATTTAGTTCCAAGTCCCCCACCATGGGCAGGGTCACCTCCCACTAGATCATGTTGCTCAAAACCCCATCCAACCTGGCCTTGAACACTTTGATACAATAGCAAATAATCATTTTTTATGTAATACACAAACTCTCACTCTTGCCTGAAACAAAACAAAATTAAAAAAATATAATTGTATAAGAAAACATTTCCTTTTTATATAATTGTGAAATGAGTCAACTGTTTTTATTTATTTGTCTAGGTCCACTGCTCTAGACAACGCAGACATCAGATCTCGTACATAACTCTCTCACAAGAATTCAAAGAAAGTCCTCTTCGACTTTCTAAGGGCCTACGTACAGTGGGCCCAGCAAGACTTAATAACAAGTTACACTCATTTACAGTATAATTTAATTATTTCCCAAGGGTCCAAGTTTTTGCAACCTCTTCTCATGTTAAAAAGCCCAATCATGAGTAATTCATCATAAACTGCCTATTTTGATTTTCTGAAATAACAACACACTGACCATTTAAATTTCTATTTCAGCTTCTAAACAGTTAAGGGTTTTTTTAAAAGTATGCTTAAGACTGCTAGTCTATTTGAATAAGATAAAACGAGTGAAAACTATTGCATATTTATCAGTTAGCGTGAGACTTCACACATCCCATCAGAAATCCCAAAAGTATGTCAGGGAAGCCTTTTGGTGTCTTCTGACTTGTGCTGCAAACCAGCAACACTAGGGTTGTCTAAACAACATCGTTGTTTATAAAACAGATTTAAATTCTCTCCAGGAAGAGCTGCTCCCTATTTGGAAAGTAATCTAAAAGACTCAGAGCTATGTATTCACTCTAAAACTGTGTAGGAATGTCTCGGTGGTGGAGAGAGGAGTCTAGTTAATGAAGTAAGAGAAAAACACACTGCCAGAAGGACTCTTTGGTGTCCTGTCCTTTCCATGTTCTGGAAGGCAGTTGTGTTGCCTCACCCTGTCAATCACGCCTGAGAAGACAGTATGAGCCATTTCTTCCACACAGTTACAAGCCTCAAAAATGGCAGTTTTGAGGCAACTCTTATGAAAAGTCATACAGGGAGAGGAGACTTCATTATTGAAGTCTCTGTGTTACTTTATAGTAAGAGAAGGAAGTTTCACGTTAACCTGACACAGATGAGTAATTATCTTGATACCATTTCCCAGATGAATAATCTCAGGAAAAACTGCTAAACATTATCAGCTGCGGTTCAGACAGCCAGGCCAGGATGAGTCAGGCTGTAGGAGCACCTCAAGCTTCAGTGAAGCCGGAAACCTGCCAGTGACTAAAGGCAGAAGCCTCCAAAACACACAAGAAATAAGGCTACTGGCTTGTCCGTTCATCACTAAGGTCAGAAAGACCTTTCAGTGCTTTTCCCCTACATAGATATATCAACATCCAAAAATCCTGTGTCTCCCCAGTCAACACACTCACGCCAAACAGTCTCCTTGTATGAACACAGATTTTGTGGAGAGCAGACAGTGGCTGGCAGGCTGTATCATTTGGAGATGAGGTCTAGTTACACCAAAAGTAAACCCATTCTGCTGGTATGTCAGATCTGACCTAAGGCACTCTGCTAACACGACACTTACCCTGCAGAAATGCTGCAGTACAGACTGCAGTGTAATGCCATCCTACGTATAATAGAATGCCCCAGCTCTAACAGAAGTTCAGAAACATATACCACAAGCACGGATCCATCTCCTTAAAATGGCTAGCTCATTCTTCTAGGATTTAATAATACTGATCCTTAGCTGTAAGAAAAACATTATTATATTGCCTGTATTTACCATGAAGGTGATGTGCACAATTTTTAGGCAGATTATGCATCTAAGAAACACGTAAATTACAAGATTTTCTTACAACACTTTTTCATAGTCACTGGTTTTAGCCTAGTGTAACATAGCCTTACAAATGATTTTCCTCTTTAGTCAGGAAAAATCACTGTCAGCAAGCAAGTTGCTTAATGTTGTTTACAACACGTCTTCTTAAGGTCAAAATTAACATATGTAATGATCATTTTGAGGAGTGACACTGTGATGCATCAAGCATGAAAGAGGTCAAGAGTAAGTCCACTAATAATGTCATCTTACCCTTACATATCCCCAAATACTCGAAAGAATCTAGATTTAAAACAGCTTAGTCTCCTTCACAAATTTTTAGGCTAGCATATACATATAAATATGTATCGATAGGATTCCTTCAAGGGGTGAATCAGTGCAGAAACATGCTCTGCCTTGTCCTTGCAGAAACTGGTTTCCTATTGCACTGAGTGTTCAAATAGCCCAGGGAAATCAGCACTTGAATTCAGGCACTCGAATTTGGTGATTCAAGTTAGGTGGTATGAAACAGTCTATTTATTTTCCCACAGAAGATTGACAAAATTCCCATAGATTTGGCTTGTATTGGTTTAATGTGATTTGCTGAAGAATTTGTTTATTCTTTACAGGTTTCTGGTTTTCATGTGTAGCCTTCTCCTATTTCCTTTGCATATTTTCATAAGACTATACATCTCCACTACACATAACAAAGAACCCCATTTAATACAACTATATTTTTATAAGTGGCTTAGGAGAAGTAGCTTAGCCTGTTTACAAAGCGTTTGCCTGCTGTAAGTGTATTTTAAATACCTTACTTCACCTTACTTAGAAATCCTTTAAACTTTCTGTGCATCTGCAGACAGAAGAGGCTGAATAACACTACGTTTTTTAGATTTAATTGCTGCTTCCTGAAGCGACTAATCCATATCATTGTATCAAAACTGGTATGGTTGTTGCTGTTGAGGTTGTGCTGATCAAATAAACAAACCTTTCAGCTGTCAGATTCGACAGTGACACATACATAACATGCTCTTTATAAAAATGGAAGTGCCACAAGCACATTGGAGAGCCAATATACTATGCACTCAGCCTTTTTCCAAAGACAGATAAGAACAGAATCTAGTTTTTCTCCATGGCTGCATTCAAAGGAAGAACACTTATTAAAATGGCATTTTAGAAGTCAGCATCACCAGCTGAGACAGCTGTCAGAAAGGGACTAGATGGCACACAGCCAGTCAGCTAGGCACAAAAAGCATGGAAACTAACAGGAAACAACGTTATAGCAAAACTGGGCTGGTCTTGGTAGGAGAGTTAACTGTGGCTTTTCAGTTTCCCTTACAGTGGATACATTGGTAGCTCAGGTGGGGCAGCTGAAAAAGAGCACCGAGTATCTTGGGCAAGTCACAGTCAAGCCTCACTACATACAAAAGCAGAAAACACCAAATCTCATTCTGAAAGGAACAAAGAGGGAGAGAAGTAATTAATTCTCTTCTTCCTTGAGTGTACAGTCACTCTAGACAGTGAACAGCAGGATAAAAGGTCTAGTGATAACTCTATTATGGCAACAAATTACATACTTCATCTAAATAGAGGAGAGACATTGTAAAAAGAGGTTGTCCTTCCCTTCCCCGCCCTTCTCAGTCTGTTTCGACTGCACTCGTTTACATGCACATTTCAGCCACTGAAGTGTTTACGGATGCACTCGAGCTAGAGCCCGCCCTACCAATTTAAAGCCAGTCACACAGAACCCAATTTCTATCACGGGGAAGAAAAGGGAGCGTGATATACTTGCTAGGAATACTTCTGAAACCTTGTCATAGCTCTTTAAAGAGTGGCCCACAGTCAAACAGATCTGCATGCTAATACATTTTTCAGTGTTTTTTTTAAAATTGACACTGGAAAGCAAAAGGTGTTTTGTACATACTAAGATGTAAGCTGGGTGTGCCTTAGGAAACTAAAGACGCAAGCACTCCTAAGTGGAGACAAGTACATTTGAAGAAGTGTCCACATTTCTTATATATAAGTCATTAGTCAGAAATGAAGGCAAGGCACAAAATTGAAACCTATTTCCTTCTTGCCTAAACCTATTTATGTTTTCTTCTGAGCTCTCTTTAATACTTTCTGACTGATTTCTGCAAGGACAGTCAGGATTGCAAGATCAGAAAACCCGAGACTCTCAAGGTACACAAGTCAGGTGTACACCAAGGTGTTTTAACAACTGGCTACCATGCCAAACTGATGCATGTGCCCACTGATGCAAGAGAGAAACCTTAGGACGTATCCTGAAGTTAGACAGAATTGTGTCACTTGAGGTATATTCAACAGACATCAAAGAAAAGGCGTGCTGATCACCCATAAATTTCTCACAGACTGGTCAGCATTACAATAAAATGGTAATTATGCTTCATTCATCACTCCAATTAATCCCTAATATCCTGAATATAAGGTTAATCACATTAGTGGATGTGATACTCAGGGACTAATCTCAGTCTGGAAAAACCTTTCCATTTGAATTGTGAGCAGTCAGATTTGTTTTTTCCTGCCAGATGGAAAACAAAAAAAAAGTCTCTAGTAAAGCACCAATGAGATTATTATTGCTACTTTTTTTCAATAATATTTTTCATGTTTACCTTTCTTGCATCTCGTATCATCTTCCGAATAGTCTCCTTTATGGTGTAAGGCTGTGCTCGTGGTGGATGAAAAAGAAGATCAATATTTGTGCCACCAGAAATTCCAGGCATCAGGTAGGGCCAACCTAAGTCAAGATTTGGGGCTTCCACATCTGATTCAATGGGCCAGTAGGTTCCCGAGGAAGAGGTGTCATCAATGGCATGGTTAGAAGAATAAATTGTGTTTTGGGGAAGTTTGTGAACATTGTTCAAAATATAATCAATTTCCTCATCCGCTAAGAACTCTGAGCATCTTTCTTTGGAAAGAAATTCTTTGTAGGCTTCTAAACCTCCTTCAATTAGAGCATCAATAGCTACTCGGTACCACTCCTTGTAGTGAGGTTCAATATAGTTGTCTGATCTGCATTCCTCATGTAAGGATGATAGCAAAGACGAAGTTTCCATTTTCACATATATTTTGTAAAAAGTCTCTTAAACTTCCATTCATGAGCTGATGAAATGTATCTGTAAAAAGATAAAAGTAAAAAAACCATAATATTTCTAGAGACTCATGACATGCACACAGATTTTATTCAAAATACTCTTCTGGTAACATTGCTCTAAGCTTTTCAAGCACCTTCCAAGAACTTAAAAGTGTTTCGAAAAGGCTCAGGAATTATGATTGCCAAACGAATATTAAAGAGTTAGATAAAAATCTTCTTCCACACAAGGCAAAACTAAACAGATAGTTAAGTGATTTGATGTAGTTCTCACACCAAAAGTTGCAGCAGAGCTCGTAATACACTGAAGATCTGTACCAGTAACACCAATACATACCCAATGTATGTTCCAGTACACTACCATAGGTTGTGTTTCAAAACTTTCTTTATTAACAACTGACAGAGTAGCATTCAGAGGAACATTTCAGAAACCAATTATATTTCCTACTTTTTGATGCATTAATCCTTCTCTGCCATGCATTCCTTCCTTTTCTTCAGCTTCTTTGAAACCACAGTCATTCAGATCCTTCTCCTTATCTATCTGTTCTCTCATGCTGATCTAATCCATCTGCTGCTCCCAAGCAGGACCAGCCCACCTCATTTCAGTGAGTTATGAGGAACTCCAGAAAGATTTCTCCTCCCACATCTGGGATCAAACTCTGAATCAGCAATCTGATGTCTAGTTTCCACCCTGCTCACTCCTTCTGCCAAAAGGAGCGGCTCCTTTAATCTCACCTTTTTTTTTCTTTTCAAAAACATTAAGTTGTTTACTGCTGATGATTTATAAATTCTTTCTTACCATCTTTCTATTTCATTTAACAAGAACTGAGAGCATTGGTTCCTGCTGTGACAATTTAAGGTAGATAAAGGAAAAATGGCCAACATTTCTCCCTTCACGTTTGTGTAGCTCTATGGGACGCCAGTAACCGCATTGTTTGCCTAGAACTTAAAGTGCAAGGTATTTCTGTACTGGGCAGGTAAGCTACCAAAAAAACCCACCCAAAACAAGACCAAAAAAAGTGAAAAAAAACCAACAAAAAAGGGGGAGAGGGGGGCAGAATTCTGTGAGAGTAGTATCAGCACGTCCATGTAAAACTGAAAGATAATACAAGGTAGCCCTGTTTCCTTTTTCAGGACTAGAGCATGCAACTTAAGAGAAAGACAGCAGAAGTAGGAAGGACATCCAATGACAGCAGAATAGTTGCAAAAAGCATATACAAACTACAGCTTGAAAGCTAACACTGGGTTTCCCTACAAGCCTAATTAACAGTACAGCAGTGTAAAAGCAAGGAACAGTAGTAGAGACTTCTGATTTCATTTACTGGCATATAAATGCAACACAATTCGCTCTTCACCTTTTAGATATTTTTGCAAACAGTGCATTTGCTTTCCACTGTCTGCTGGGAACAGTTTAAATCTTCTTGAAAGGAAAAGTAAATTAGCTACATTGACCTAAAGGAATGAAAATCAAAATCTCCATAGGCTACTGATACGCCAAAGTCCAATTAAATGTTAAATGAAACCAAGATTTCTGGGAAGTCTGAGGTTAAAAAAAGACCAAGAAAGAAAAATCCAGATCTGAGGCTGGCATCAGCATGTCACATGAAATGATTCCATTTGAATCCTGTCTCTCGGCCAAGTAGCAGGGTAGATCTTCCCAGATAGGATTGCTTTCGAGCCTGGGGGAAAGGAGTGTTTCTGGCTGCTTCCAGAGCAGCTTTTCGTGGTGAATTGGAAAACAGCAAGCAAAAGAGATCCAACTGCTCTCCCCAAATCAAGAATTACATCTACTCCTGTGACAGATATTCACGGCTTCGTTCTACACTGCTCTCACAGGTAGAAATAAAACCTCAGAAAAGAGGAGTGATACCATTTCACTCTGCCCAGATGCAGATAGAGCCTGTGCTGTAAGGCGATGGAGAACCGAGCATGCAATACAGCAAGACAGATCGATTCAAAGGCCAAACTCTTACAATATTGTAAAATTAAAATATTTGCATCAGTGTCCCATGGAAGCCAATTATCTGTGTTTTTAAGACGTTTTAGATGAGGAATAAAAAGCTGCTGAGAATACAAAACACAGTTACTCAGCTGAGTTGCTCTGAAGAGCAAGAACACTAATACAGGCAACCTTACTGATAATCTAACACACCTCCCTTGTTAGTGCCCTCCAGGACAAGTAACTCTCTAAACAGTGTTGTAAAACAGTCAGTCTTTTTAAGACAGTTAGGACTAAATTTGATCTTGCAAAGGTAAATGAACAATATTTCTAAAGTTCTCATTACTTTGGAATGGATATACTTCTAAAATAAGAATTTTGCCACTGATGTACATACAGTAGAGAAAGGCACGTGTTCATTTCAAAAGCTTTTCTAAATCTTTTTCCTTCTTCTCATTATTTCCTTTGAAAATAATATAAGGGAACAGCATTATACTTAATATGTAAAGTTAAGCAATATGAAGCACTGAATGCTATGAACAAATAAAAGTCAAAAAACGATTGCATGTGTGTGTTGGCTCACATGTTTTTTGTTTTGTTTGGTTCTTCTGATTTGTTTTTCGCAACAGTATAGTATATTGTTTGACTTTTCATTGAAAACAATGAATTAATTATTTGTGGCACAGGTCAAATGCCGTAACTTATGCTCAGACTTATGCTGAAAGCACGGTATAAATACACCGTAATCATGGAAGTGTCTCCAAATGAAGTGTCTCCAAACAAGAATAGTTATTTTAGAGTGAACATCTTTGATGTTGATCTTTGATTTACAAGTGCTGTTTATAAAAAAAGGTTAGAGCAGTGCACATGTAAAATCTGCCAGCATGGAAGTGAATCACAGATGAGAAAAATGAAAAAAAATTTAATTCTGGTTTTTGGAATTAAGGACATCAGCATGTGATACATTCATGAGAAGAAACAAAACAAATGTCCCAAATTAAAATGATGGCTTCAGGTGTATTTAACAAAAGCTCTAGATGTCTTGACACAGGTATTTTCCTCCTTAGAAGGTAAAAGCTATTTTGCAGGAAATGTCCCTATGAAACCAATATAATTTTGAATACAGGCCCAGAGGTTTAGATAAAATTCTAAAATGATAGTCTCTTCTTCAGCCATGTATAATGATTTCTGCATAATCAACTTGATTCTCCTCAGGTCAACAATTCTATTAGCAAGGTTGTGCAGAATAAGGCTCATCTCTGGAGGCTTCCAGAGCTTTATCAGACTTCACGTATACGATTACATATTCTACCAGTGCCAGGAAAGCTGCTGTTCATCCCCTGAGAAATAACCTTAGCTGTTAATCTCAGCTCAGTATATCAGCCACCTTCTCTGCTTAGATACAGGGATCAATTACTTAAAACTTTTTAATTAAGTGCCATTAAAGGGCTCAAATTGAATTGAAATTCCAGTGCAGCTGCTAAAACTGGATCTTTTGCTGAAGAACACAATTCAGAATCCTGCACTGATGTGGTCATCTTGTCCTTCTGCTAATGCTCAGAACTTCCCCGTGCCATTATCACGTAACCTACAAGAGGAGGTCTTTTACTCTGAAAGAAAAGTAAATGTGCCTTTTTGCAGAAAGATACAGAGATTATTCTGTTTTCCACAAAAGCAGCAGACGACAAATGCCCACTGAAGAGAATGATGCAACGTTCTGTGGTGGTTCCAGGAGCACAGTCCTCCAGGCTAGAGCTAAAGACAAGCAACCTCCCCGCCTTGCTAATTTTCCCAGGATTTGAAAAATTTCCTATTCAGCAACTCTGGGGAGCAGCTATAACCTCGGGCTCCTGCAGCTGGTCCTTGGCAAGGCCCTGGCCATGGTGCTTTCCTCGGGATGTCCTCTTTTTTCCAAGGGAAAGGTGGCTGCTTTGACAGTTTCTGCAGAAAGTTTCAAACTTGCCACCTCTGTTAAAGCCACAGGAACACCTTGTGGCAGGCTCTTCTCTCAAGTATGCGCGTTTTTTTGGGGCACCTCTGACCCGTGGCTCTGCTGAGCAGCCTCCCCACTGCTGAAGGGCTGGGTTCGAGCAGCCTCTAACAGAACAATCAGGCGTTCTGCGACAGCTGCCTTGCACCACGCTTTGCATTAAAGAATCCGATCAAGAATATATAATAATTACCTACATTAAGTAGTGACAGGCAATTATTTCATTATTAATGATATTACAGTATTTTCCGTAGATGAGAAGGGCATTTTTCAGTGAAAAACCACACCGCAAGCCTTCCTATTTCTTTCTTTCTTTTTTCTTCTTCTTTTTTTTTTCGTTGGGGTTTGTTGTTTCGGGTTTTTTTTGGTTGTTTTTAAACCAGAAAGTTAACTTTTCGGGCAAACCAGTGGCACTCAGCCCTCCTCTCCCCCCG
>NW_009729158.1:57985-62296 GCF_000703405.1 Apaloderma vittatum | reverse complement strand
AGGCACGGCCTGCGCCCGGAGTCCCGACGCCCGGTGCGTGGGTTTAACCTTGAGGAAGGGAACACCTCGATCTCCGGGAAGCCGTGGGAGCAGATGGTGCTTCCAAGTGCTTCATGCTAGCTGTCAGCTTCAAAGACAAATATTGAGGGCCGCACAGTAAACACGCCGTTGGAGAGGGGCTAGCAGAGAACCTCCTCCACTTCCCCGTCAAGCAGATCTTGTTGCTCCTGGTGCAGTAACAGATGATCACCATTCATTACAGACATTAGGTTATCCCAGCCTCTGTTTTGCAGCACACACAGCTGAAACATTTGAAAAGCACATCAGAGTAGGTTGGCAGTGAGTCCTTGCACCTCACTGGTTAATACCGAGCTGAGGAGGTAACACAAGTTTAGTAGCTTGTAGCTGATCCAAAGATGGGCATGAAAACAGCAGAAAGGACAAAGCATCTTTGCTCTGCCAAAATCATGAAACATCATCCTCAGCCTAAGAACTTTACAGACTCTTCTTTAAAAACAAAACAGAACAAAGATTTATCCAAGAATTACTAACTGCAGTGGCCTAACACCCATCTGACGTGCTTGCGTTAGGGCCCAAGTCACAAGACACCGTTTTGCCTTTGCCATCAAACAGCTCAGTCTGTGGAGAGGAACTTCAGAGTTCAAGGTGGTTTCTCTGTTTGGATTTGGGGTTTTCTCTCTGTCCCAGGTGCTTGGTAAGCTTTGGACCCGAGCCCCAGCACACCGACAGCCTGCCCGTGTGTCGGGATGCAAAGGGCACACCTCCCTCTCTCCTACAGGCACTGATCTGTTTTCATCTTCCTACTGCTGATGTGGCACAAAGCCTGGAGAAGCGTGTTTGTGTCAGCTAAAGCCCTTCACTATTTTAAAGAGGCGTTTGTAAGAAAACAACATCATATCTCAGAAAAGCCTAAACCTCCCCAAGAGGTTATCTAATCCACCTCTGCCTCCGACAGATTGTAAGCATTCAGCAGAACTAGTTTACAGCTGTTAAAATAAATAAAAAAATAGCACTGGAAGATTTCATGCTCCCCCAAGTGGTCTATTCTAGCTGTCTTCCAGACAGATCTTTTCAATGCTTAATCAACTGCTTGCCTGCTGTAGTTTATACCCTGTATTAATAGTCCTGTCCTAACCAGACCATTCCTCTTTCTTTGAGTATTCACTACCCCTTTCCCCCTCAATCCTTCTTTCCATATTAAAAAACAAAAAAGTATCCCATTTTTTTCTTATCTAGATATTTGTTTATCATGCTGCTGCTCTCTGGCCCCATGAAGTATGGTGACATTCCTTACGTAAAAATGCCTAAAGATGAAACTCCGCATTCCAGCAGAGCCCTTCTCATGTTTGACACCACAGTCCATCTGAACTATTCTCCCAGATGAATTTAAAAACTGTATAAAAACTGTTTAGATATAAAACTGCAGCAAAAACAAATATTAAGCATTACTAAAGTAATTTTCAAATTGTTAGGTTAAAAAATAAAAAGGCCACAGGAAAGGCTCTAGCTGTGAGTAGAGGCCAGCAAGAGACCCTCAGTAATACTGTGTTTCTCCTAGGAACAAAGAACCCGTTAGCTTGAACAATAAATCAGTTCTACGATAATTTGGCAGACAGATCAGAGCAGCCAGTTTTATTGGGAGCAGTAATATCTACAGAAATGGGTATTACTTTTTAAGATATTAATAAAATTTTATCACCAAACAGCAAAACATGGTGGTTGGGTCATGTATAAATCTCTTTTCATTATTGCAGTGGGGCAGGTGCTGTTCTCCGTAAGGCTCTGATAACACAAGTGACAGGAACTCGGCCACTCTGAGTACATTGAGTCAGCTGCTGTAACGTTGGCTCCTGATGCGAGCGCTAGGCCTTGTGTCACCTACAGCGAGTCAATAAAGAGCACACACAGGATTGTACAGGAAGGCTGGACACAACATGTCAGGTTTTTATTAATCAAAAGTGAAGCTGAACCCCAGAGTGGTTTAATTTGTTAAAACCGTATGTTTATATGGGAGATATTTTTCTTTCATATTCAACACTATAGTGCAAGAATCAAACTTCGCAGCTGTTCATCCTTTGAGAATCAAATACTAAATGGAAAATGAATTAAAATAAGGGTCCCTCAATGGATCAATTAAAAAAAACCATTTCACTCAAAAGAACAGATCTATTTTAAGAACGGTCTTACTAAATTCTCCCAAGTGAAAGACCTTTAAAAGCACTTGGAGCCTTGAGGTAGCAACTTTATGCAGAATTTAATTCCCCTCCTGCCCCACAGAGCAGAGGAAAATTAGTAGCGCATTCTTAGCTCCAGCCAGCTAAGCAGAGTTGAATGTTCTCCTAATGAGGTTTGTGACTTTCTCTTGTGTCTTGAAATCGCAGTGTAGTGCTGCAGACCATCAGGAGGAAATCCACAGGGAAGGCCTCTTCAAATAAAATATACAGTTTGAAAAAAGTGAAAATAATCAGCAATAACTCTAACAACAAAAATTATGTGGAGTGAAAAAAGAACCCTAAAGCGTTTGTATTTTGGCAAGACTAGTTTACAAATACATGTCAAGAACAAGAGCCAATGGAAAAGAATGGGACTGACATTCAAAGGGGTGTTGATTTTTTGCCCTCTGTGCAAAATTGCACTTTGTTTTTAAAGTTTTAAGTTTTGCACTTCTGTTTCTACAAGAGAGCACTTTTGCCCTGTTTTCTTTACATTGTGAAACCTGTGCTGTCACATTAAACAGAAATACCATATGCCAGGATATTTGACCACTGAAAGTTCTTCTCACTGACTTCACAACAATCACAAGCAGGGAATCACAGACAAGAGACTTTTCTTCCTCTAAGTCTCGAAGACACTATCCTCTCTTTGCCCACTTTGCTGCTGAGTTCTTTTATTAAAAACTAGATCTCCCTCTCCTGCCAATTTCAGAGACTCCAGAGCACAGGTACTGAACACTGGGCAGTAAAAACCAAAAACCTGGGCTCGTTCTCCACGGCAGTTGCGATGAACAGTCACAGTGTAAAGGAATGAGCTGAGGTGCAGTGATGCACGCAGTTCTTCACAAACCAGCGCCTCGCTTCACTCCCTGCTCTTGGTATCGTGACTGACACACTTTGCTCACTGCTGGTGCTCTAGTCAGATACCTGGCAACATTGACTGTTTTACTACAAGCCTCTCTCACTATCTTCACGCTCCAAAATTGTACAGAACAGGTCGGTTAAACCAGACCAAACTAACTGCCAATTACGGCTTTTACACAGACGAGCTGCCTTACAGGCTCCTTCTCTTTCAGCTCAGGTCAGGTTGCCTCTCCACACCACAGAATGATGTCACACGCACCCTGGATGCAGGATGGCATTGCCCTTGGCTTCAGGGAGTCTAGAGAAAGGTGAAACTTCAAAAGCTTGTTCTTGCTCACATAAGATCCCAATCTTTTGATTTCTCATCCTTTCCTTTGAATTCAAGAAGCCATCAAATCCTCCCTTCCAGGCAGAATTACAGTAAGAATCTAACATCAGCCTTGCCTGTTTTTTGGGTTAAGCTTCAAAACAATTGCCAATCTTTGCATGTGCTGAGCTATACAACCCTGCCCTGCAGAGAAGGAAAGGCTGTAAGAACCAGACTCCATCTGTAAGGCAGCTCCACCTGCCAGGCTCCTCTGGATAAAGGAGAGGATATTCTGCCTGGAAGCAATGGAGGGCGGCTGATGGTTACTCGCAGCAAGTTTCCCTTCAGTTCACATGACAGCTGAAGCAGCACAGAAACTCATACTGGTTCGGAGACCACTTTATGTCTGGTTCACAGGACAGTCATGAGCTGGCTTCAGAAGGACTCCTCTCCTCTCTTGGAGGCCAGAGTATCTTAAAGTTTTATCTGTTATCAGTATGAGGACCTGAGGAGCGGGGGTTGGTTTTTTTCATTTCTTCTTGGTTTCTGTATATTGGTTTGGCTTCGTCTGGTTTATTTAGTTAGTTAGTTTTTAATTCTGTAATCAAAAAGAATTATTTTTGTCTTTGGTGTTAAACCTTGGAAGCATGAATGAGAAGTAACTGCTGCTTCTTTGGCTGTAATTTACAACAAAAACCCAGCCCAGTAAAGCAAGGGAAATTCACTGTTCTAAAATGCATGCAGTTAGAACAGCCACTTGACATCACGACCAGGACTTTAATAATACGGAAACACCTAGTTCAGTGGTGTCCATTACAAATCATGTGCATTATATAAAAATATGACTCCGATTACAGTAACTGGACAACAGCCATTAAAACTTATCAAGTTTCCATCTTACTCATA
>NW_009729158.1:17807-57970 GCF_000703405.1 Apaloderma vittatum | reverse complement strand
TCCATGAAGGGAAAAAAAAAACTGTCCAGAAATCAACTCAGAGTCGCAGCCAAGCATTTCGTGCCTTAGAGAAACATCCACTGTGATAACTAGAAGCAGGAATTCAATGTTAGCATTCTTCTATTCTTGCTCACGTGGCCATGAATAAAAAGAGCAAGTTCTGTTATACTACCATCCACAATTAAAATTTTATAACCCCATAAAACACCAGTAAATTTTGCATGAGCTGCAGAAGAATGCAAATTCAAAGGGTCGCTAGGTTTATTACCTATAAATTCAATGTCTTAATATAAATATTCTGTCTGTACACCATAAAAATGTCCCTCTTATGGTCTGATTATTATTTAAATAATACTCTGATAAAATCTCAGCAGTACGCCAATTAAGGTCATTAAAGCTATAGAAATAGAATCTACCTAATAAATGCTGCAAATTTAACAAGTATTTTAGATAAACATGATTAGCTTAGTTATCACCTAAACCAAAAAGACTCCTCAAACACACCAACTGCGTAGTTAGCAAAGACATTTGCTTTACAAAGTCAAATGCTGCCAACGTTTCAAAAGTTTAGCAAATCAATGTGGTATTTGGAAGCATCCAAGTGTCTAATGAAGTTAGAATACTGTGAAATGTTAGGACTGGGGGGGAGCTCCTGTAAACAAGTACAGAAGTAGTCTTAATTTAAATTACAAAACATTCACCTCCTTAAAAAGCTTTAAAATTGACCCAGTCAGCAATAGTGCCCTGGGAAATCTAGCAGTATAAAGAATCTCTGTAAGCACGAGAAGGTCATATATTGTGATCTCACCACAATAAAACGTACTCAGTGTCAGGAACAAGGAGTAAATTTGGGGAGATGACAATTATGACACCTTTAGGCCATTTGATCTGAACCACTGCACTGTTTTGGGCAGCATAAACCAAATTTCTTTGCTGCTCACGAAACACTTGAAATTAATGCTTCGTTCTCTACATTTTGTTGCTAAGCAGACTCTCCCATGTCCCCAGCTCAGTTTACTTGGTTTAAAGAGTTACAGTACCTGCCACTTCCAGCAGGTGGAAGAAAACTTCAGTGCCACCTTATTAATCAGCTTCATTGATATTAACTTCAAACCCAGACACTACAATTAAAACCAAATTTGACATTGTGTAAGGAACGCATCAGATGTAGGTAATAAGCCTGTAAAAGGCTCCTATTCCACAGGTTGCCTCTGCAGAGCAGGCATCCTCCCACTAGAGAATCTGATCTGAAAATGTATCCCAACAGTAACACCAGAAGGAAGGAGGCTTCTATATCTTGCACACTTTGGGTTTCAATCAGGCACTTGAACTGTTGGACAGATGCCATTCTGAACCAAGTAAGTGAACATAGGGTTAGAATCATCTTTAATCTAGGTCTAATAATGAAGTATCAGCAGCAAAGTGGAGGCAGGGAGTGAGCAATCCATCTGTGCTGAGACTTGTTTAATGGTTTCTAAAATGCCCAAGAAGACAGCAGCAGTAACTGTTCCATAGTGTCCGTTTTCCTTTTGAGTCATGTTGCTGATAGGAGGCTTTTCTGTGTCTTGAACTAAGAAGGCATTGAGGTACCCTGTGCCTAATTCCCTGGATCCAACAGGTCCATGCTAGAGCCAAACATTGCCACCAGCTGCTCCTCATAATGTGTTATATTTCTCTTCATAATGTCCATGCAGGGTCCAAGCAACCTCTCAAATGCTTGCACATCCATGACTGTAAAGGAACAGAAGTGAAAACAAGATCATTTGTCAAAATGGACATCACAAGCCATTCTATTTTTTGAACTCAAACTTCCACTCCAACCCAATCAGGTTTGAGGCTTCAAACAGAAGCCACAGAAACAGAAATCATACTTCTAATTTCCCTCTGTGCTGTTACTTGGAGAAACAAGATCAGTAAATTACACATCGGACCTCAAGGATAAATAAAGAAGCCAAATACACACCACACTGGCATTAAAAGATCACTGAAAGCTGTGCAGAATCGGCTAGAAAGAAGCAGCGGTGCTTCTCATACTTCAACATGGAGATGGGCTCCAGCCCATGCTCCTAGCTTCTCGTGCCTGATTGCCAGTTACAAAAGGCTGCTAGGCTTTGAGTAACTGCCTGCTGGAGCACAGTCCACAAAACAAGTGAAAACCAGAGAACAGGAACTAGAAACACAGAACATCTGCTTACCTAAACATTTGACCTCCCCAACAGCATAGGCAGAGGCTGCTCTGGGTTTGTTGGTAACAAGCGCAAGCTCGCCAAAGTACTGCCCTCGGTGACACTGGGCAATCTCCACTTCTTGGTTAGCTTCTTTACTCGTCATGGTCTGTTAAACAGTACATTTTCATTATTTGCATCCAGTTCTGTCTTCGTACAAAGCTGCATTAATCCCAGATATCTTACAGATGTGCATCAGCTCACCGGTTTAGGGCTCTTAAACTAGCAGTTACCAAGTCATGGTCTGTAGTGGTTTGACAGCCCACAAGTTTGAGATTGGCTTTGGGAACTGCTCTTACGTTAGCCTGGCACAGGTTTTATCATGCACAACATGTTGTTCCCTAAGGCTGCTTCAAACTGTACAGAGATCCGTTCAAATGCCACCATCTATTATGTCACTAGAGAGCCCAGGTTTTGTGAATTGCAGCTTTCCATAACCCTAGAAGAAAAGTTTAATCCCCAGCCTTAAAGCCAAGGACAGTGTATCAGCTTAGTTTGCAGCGGAGTAGGTACAAATAAAAGTCTTTCGAACTTTACTAAAGTGACTGCTGGCCACTTCCGAACAGATACAGGGTTTTACAATGTACATCACCTGAGTGACAATAAATACAGTAAAACAGTAACTTAAAATAATCAGGGTAGGCTTTTTCACACCACTTGCACCAATCAAATCAGGTATTGACCTAAAGCCTCAACACTCAATTTGAACTCACCTTGCTTTTAATCAAGATTTTTACTTCACCAGATTCTACAATGTAAAAACAATCTGCTTTATCACCCTGTGAAGAGGAATGGATAAAACAAATTATTTTTTTGTTTCCTGTAAAAGTATGCATAAAACAGTATTAAGAAAAACTGCTGGAACTGACAAACACTCAAATTCTTAACATTAAAAGATGACTTGTTAGGTAATATACCAGAGGAACCCACAGTGGAAGCGACTATTAGTAAATATCATTTAGTGAGTGGGCAGGTGGAAAGGGAAAAGCAATGGAAATTGAGAATATACAGCAAAATCACTTAAGTGCAAATCTTCTGATCGTGTTGGAAGTATCCAATGCTTAGAGAAACTAAGAAGGGCCTAGAATTTCCAGAAGAAAATTTTAATGAGATGCCAATTTAGTGATCGCATTTCTAGATGTCAGTATGAAGAAGGATCCGTTAAACTAAGCATGAGCTCCATCAGTCCATGGTAAAATAGTGGAGGATCAACAGAACCCAAGAATAGTTATATTTGAGGAGCATGAACACAGAAACAGGAGGACAGTTCACAGAAAAGCAAAGATCACAATGCAAGCCATCTACATGATGGAAGACTCAACAACTGTGTAAAGGTCGTTTTGAGTATCTTTCGGGATATTCAAAAGCCACGTGGACAGGATCATGAGCAACTCGATCTAGGCGGCCCTGCTTGAGCAGGGGGGTTGGTCAAGATGACCTTCAGAGGTTCTTTCCAACCTCAGTCATTCTGTGAGTTTCTAGACACCTTTTTCACATCTATCTAAACTGCACCAGGTTGCAAACCTTCAACAGATCATAGTTTACAGCTCTGGAGAGCTTTGCCAGGATTTAGCATTTTGAAAGTTTTAGCTGTGCCAGAGAGGGCTTTCCCTCTCTGTACAAATCCCTGTGGGCTTTGTATGGGACTGGAAGTTAGAGTGAGGAGTCAGCACCTGCCTCCTGCTATGGAATCAGGAGCAAAAGGACTATGGGCTTCAGGGAGACAGAGGCTGGATAAGAAACTGCTAAGTGAATGGGAGCGGCTCACCAAAAAACCTGTGAAATGTGGAGAGAAAGATAAATCTGACATTAAACCAAGTGGGCAGAAACACTATAAATGTGATGGGAAGGATGAAGAGAGATGATTTACAACTTGAGTATGAAACATGGGCTGAGAAGATGATGCAAGATTTAAACATGGAATTACAGAAGAAATTAGGCCCTTAGCTAAGCTTCCTGAGGATGGTCATAAACCATCCAGAAGAAAGCTTTTCATTTACTTTTGTTATCACATCAACTAAGGGACTCGGCACACTTCTGAAAGAGTTAAGTAGTAGAAGAGTACTTATTTTTTTTAAAGAATGAGAACAAGCTGCATGGGAGACAACCTCCTAACACTGGCAGGCACTAACAATCTTCAAGTGTTTTAAAGCATACTGCCCTTAACAGAAGGGTCAAATTCCAAAAAGGTAATTAAAATGTAAAATTATCCACAAGAGAAAAGAGGTTCATGGTATTGATGCAACTACTGTAATATAAAAGCTATCACATTTTTTCCAAGCATGAAATTTCATCATCTTCAGCAGTGCACTACCATCACCCAGACCTATCCGACTATTAATCCTCCTTTTAAGGATAATTACATCCTTGTCCTTAATTCAGTTATTACAAAAGATTAAAACCAACTGCGTAACTGGATAACTAATTGCGTGGGATCCCAGTTTTGAGATTGACTTACAAGCTTGGATTTTGCTGAGGGTTCAGTTTTTTCAAGGTCTTAAGCAACAAGATTTTCAACTGACAAAATTGAGGGTATTTTTGGAGGGAAGTAATTGGGCAGTATTTGGTTATCAGCAAACTAAGGTTTCCTGCATTCAGAGTTATCTGACATTCAAATTAATTAAGTTAATTAGCTGAGATAATTGATCTAGGAGTCATATTCTGTTTGTAAAACAAGGTGACAGCTGTGATCCAAAGCTTGCAAATTCAGGTAAGCCAAGGACATTTTTGCCTTAACTTCTACTTGAACAACTTTGCGATAAACAACGCAACACCAAGCTAAACTTGATGCAAAATTCCACTCTTTCATCAGTAAAAAGTCCCCAAATTTTTTTACGTCAAAGCCCAAAAAGTCCTCACAGCTTTAGCTCGAGTTTGTCCGGCTTCACGTTCCACCACTTTGGCCATGATCTATTACAGCAGATGAAACATATACCGGCAACTGAAGGCTGTCGGCTGAAGCTAGACTACACCACTGAAATACTCTTTTCAAGAGCATCAGGAAAAACAGTGGTTTTGATTAACTCTAATAGTTTCTTAGAATAGTCAGCTGAGTTGGCTCCAAATAGTGAAATACTCCCAACTACTTCATTTACTTTCATCGAAATCATGCTCCTGTTGCATTGCTTTTTTTGGTCAGATGTAGGAATTAGAGATGCCTTTACTACATGCTTGTAAATCCTTATTTAATCTAGTCATAGGTGACTGGGAAAAGTCTAGCTAGGGGCTTCCATGGAAAATTGCATAGATATATATTTAATTTCAGCTCCTTAAGGCATATTCCCCTGGAAACCCTGCAATGACCATTTATAAAAAAACTAACGGGTGAGAAAAGAAAAACCCACAAGACAGAATAATAGAATAAATTTGTAGCAAAAGACATACTGGCCATTCCCCAAACAGTCAAGACGTGGTTAAATAAACTGGAAGTGTTGACATGCCGAGCTAGTTCAAGTAACAGGATTCTATAAGCCCATACCAAACAGGAAAAAAGGAGCAGAGAAAGGAGAATAATAAAGAGAAATTTAGACTTCAAGTACCTGAGAAATTATACGTTCCCCATCTTGATACACTTTCTCTCCTATAACATCCACTATCTTCATTCGCTCTGATGCCTGGAACAAAGAGGAAAATTAAACATAGTCATCTGTTATGGTACATCTTTGGTAAACTTTGCAGCTCTGAAATGAAGATGCAGTCACTAGACACAAAAACATACAGTGTCTGGGTACTGCAAAATACAGCCCCTGCAATGACTTTATCATACTGCACCATGGTTTTCAAGACTACCATAATCATCAGGGAAAGAAAACTGTCTGGTGCTCCATCCACGTGCTTTTCTTCCTCCCAGAGTTAATAAATAATTGATTTGGCTGGTTTAGAGAAAAGAAGAAAAAAAACCCAACAAACAACAATTAACCCCCTCAAAAACCCCCAAATCAAACTTCCTCTAACATTTAGTTGAAATTTGAAGAAAATACTCAGAAAAACATCATACGCTTCCTAAGGACAAACTTCAATGACAAATACTAGTGTCACGTTTTCAAAATATTGTCATCACCATACACTTGAACATGGGCGGGTTTTTTGTGTCCCAGAACTCATGCCTAGAGTGGAGAGAGGAAGGGGATATAAAAGGATACTGGCTCTAAATGATGAGCAGGCACTGCAACAGGATGCTCAGCAGCAGCCTGATATGCCATGAAGCATGCCTGAGCCTTCATCAACAGGAAGGGAGAAAGAACCATTAAAATTTATCTCCAGAGTTTCCCACTCTCCATCTAGAACACCACAAAACAATTTTGTTGCTTTAGAGCAGTGTGAAAAACTTTAAGAAAGAAACTCCTTAAGTTAAAGTTAATACCTCCACAGATGATTCAGTTGTAATCCATTCATTCCACAAATGCACCTTCATCTAGCCCCTGTTTAAGAAACTTAATTCTGATCCACACATAATTTAACTGCAATGTGTCATGCAAAAAGCCATTCAGTGCTAATGAGTTATTTTTTTATATCTTTAAATATTTATGAGTCATTTTTGTGCTCACAAAAAGTCACACTGAGGTAACTAGCTTAAGTCAGGCACTGAGGGAGAAGGTGGTGTGCAATTTACCTCTTCCACAGCTACGAACTTATCTCCAAAATATATATTAGGGGCTGCTATGATATTTTGCGATTTTGTAATCTTTCAAAGGAATTAAAAGCTCTTTTCAGATGCTAAAGATTAATGCTGGAAAACACTCTTACAATGAGAAAACAAAGAAAAGTGAAGTTATGTGTAAGGCAAAGGCAGACACATACTAGTTTCAGAGCAGTTTGGTACAGCTCCAAAAGCCTTCTGAAAACCCAGGCTGAACCAATAGCTTAGAAGTGACAATTTACACGTTGTTCCTAAAGTCACGCATCACAACCATCGGCATGACACCTCATTTTGTTCCCAGGTAGCAGTGCTTCCCTTTAGTCTCAAACTTAAAACCATTTAGACCTTTGTCTCAAACTTAAAACCATTCATGGCCGATAAAGGCCAAATATCCCAGCGACTACATCGTTCTTTCAATATCACACCCTCAAAGGAAACCACAGCCCTGAGTTCAAATTTTCACTTTAATACCTGTTTTCTCACATATTTATATAGATGGGTTTTGTTTTGTGGGTTTTATGATGTTTTTTATGTCTTTAAAGGCTGAGATAAAAATCAGCAAATTGCTTACTGTGAATGAAGAATGTGAAAAGTGTACAACTTCAATAATGCAAATTAAGTTGTACAGTAAATGTGATATCAAAGCAGCTCTGAGAAGTTTGTTCTAAGCAAAAATGACACAGATTTCTGACACAGCAGAAACACTGACTGCAGAGCTAATGCTAATGCAAGAAATTGATGCAGATGTCTCCAAGAGGCTTTACCTCCAAGGATTTAAGGAGGGGCACAGACTCAATAAATAATTCATACGTCTTCCTTTTCTTTGCATTGTTTTTTAATATAATTCTTCTGAATGTCACTCGATCCTGCAAGAAACAGCACAGAGAAATACATTATTCTTCTTCACTAAAATACTCCCTGTTTAAAGAACTGACAGACATGAACTAGTATTTGGCAAAGAACTCTGGTTTTGAGAATTCAGCTGATAAAATGCTACCATATCCATCACAATGATGATTGTAACAGCTCCTGTAAGAGTACTTGTTGCAGTAATAAACTGAAAATCAGGAAGCTCCGAGTCCTGATCCTTCCCACATAAGTATATTTAAGAATTCCACTTTTAGTCTATCCCATCCTGTTTTTCAGGGTTGAGTTTTGGGGGTTTGTTTGCCTGTTCATTAGTATACTTTTCATGCTTCCACATACAATGAAGTTACACTTTTCTTGCTGAAGCCATTGGAAAGTAGAATTTCCAACACTTATTTGTTAAGGCAAATGCAGGGTTAAGTTTGAATTGGATTCTTCTCTACTTGAGTCACAGATTTCGAAAGTGAGTTGGAGATGTATACTGGTCTCAGATCACACACAGAACAGCAAACAGCAACAGGCTTCCTTCACTCCTCCACCTTCTAGGATCCGAGAGTCAGCTTTTTGCAGCAACTACTTCTCAATCGCCAGCTGCACACGTGTACCATGAGCACCCTCCTGATGGAAAAATGGTTCAGTTTGGTTTTGAAACCCGAATATTGGGCAAGATTCCTCCCGTGGTCTTTTCCCCTGGCAGCAGGGAGCGATGTGCAGGCTGGGTGGCCACTGGGAGGCACTACGTGCCCGAGCGAAGGCAAGCTCGCCCAGCTCTCGCCTGGGTACCTGCAGCGGCAGACATGTTGGAGGGCTCATTTATTGCCAGAGATCTTAGCCAAAAAAAGGAAAAAAGTCTCTTTTAAGTTTGCATATACCACAATGAGCAGAGACGTCCAAAGTCCTGAAAGATATTCCTCTGGATCTCATTTTCTGAAAACATCAACCAATACCTTAGCAGAAACATTCTGAGGTCGAGAGGTGTTTTTAAGCAAGAGACCAGTTTTATAGGGTGAGGGCTGCAGATACTTGTAACTATGACTGATAGGGGTGACACTAGTGGAATATAAAAGTTGAAGGAGGTGAAAGATGCAGGGAAGAATGGTATTACTTTTATCCACAGGAGAACAAGAGATAACAAAGCATGAAGGATTGTTTTATTTCTTTAAGAGATTTTTTCAGTGGTAGAAGTCTCTTCAAATGCACATGTTTGGAGAAGCAGAAAGGTGCAGAAACAGGGGAATTTCAAAAGCATAAAAAAAAAAATCAGGAATTCATTTGTTTAAGAGTATCAGTGAGGGAAGAGAAGCAGCAATACTTGAAAATAAAAGGGCGAGAAGTGAAGGAAGCGTGTGTGATTGCGAGGCACGTTCAACAGCAAAGGCTGAGGACGTTTTTCTGCTCCAGAAGAGACTCACGCTTGTTAACTGCTTTGTGCCTGAGCTTTCCAGGCTTTTGTTTGCCTAGATCTGCAATGCAGCAGGAGTAATCCACATTTCCTAAACAGCAGATAACCCATGAGCTTCAGCAACGACTTCTGCAGACTAATAAAAGTGTTTAATTACATCAGGCACAAAATAGCACAATAAAACATAGCAACGACAGAGTAACTGGAAGAAATAACCAGTTCTAGGCAGGAAAATGCAGTCATGGGACAGATGACTAGCAAGAGGTCCCTCTTCAACTACATCTTGTGAATTAAGTGACTGTAATCACAGAAATAACAGACTCAAATGAACCTGATTTGTGCAATTCTTTGAAAAGGCAAACTGGAACAAAGAATCATCTTAATTTCTTTCTTTCACGAATGAGCTCAGCTTGTAGGTAACTGCTTTATTCTCTCTTGTTCAAGAAATCAGATTCTGACATTACTCCCTTGGTTGATTTACCAAAATCTTTTCTTTCAGTTCACAAAGAAAAAGGAAATCAGAAATCGGCTCTCTCAGTCAGCGCAGAGATTGCGTAAGCATGCTGTGTGTAGCTGCTTATCAGTTCTATAATCAAGGTCACAACACATGGTCAACCCCCAGCGATAGTCACCGCGGAGCCCAGTGCACACAGAAAGCACACAACACTTCTGGCTTCAAAGGCTTCGCTGATCACACAATCCAGTTATGTGAGCCCTTACAGATCAGTAAGAGAGCACTGTGAAAATAACCCTATCCAAAGAGTACAGAGAAAAGAACTAAAAAAGGAGACGAACGTCTACAGCTTCACATTCAACACTGCTGAGCTGGAGACAAAGCAACACCATCACTTAGCTTGGTATCTCATAGGTCATGCTGACCTGAGAACTTCTTCCAGGGTAACACAAAGGGGCCAGAAACATCATGACAGCTTATTTTGAAGGAAAATAAAGCTTTGGGCAGTTTTCCTAGCTCTTCAAATTACTGACATTTTAAAGAAGATATTTAACACCTTCCTATTCCCCTTAAAGCAGACAAAACGGTATGGTGAGCTGAAAATAAAGAATGTCATTTAGATATTGCTTCCCTTTCCCATATAATATGTGCATTAACGCCTCCACTGTCCTTCACAGGATGAAAACAAAACCAGGTTTGGTTGTGGTTTGTTTTTCTTTTACCCTAACAAAAACCACAGTTACAGCAAACACAAAATAATAACAGGGACAGACAAAACTAGTGATACAATTCTTGCAGCCAACTTGTTCTAGAAGGGTAGCCACAAAAATTTGCACAATGGATCTTTTATGCCAGGAAGTGAGAGAAGAGATCATGATAAAATAGCTATTAGCACAAGAAGACTTACAAAGAGAAGTGCTGGGCATGATTAGTTAGTGGCTAAAATATTATGCATATGAGAGAAACTTTCTTTTCTTACCAGTCCCCAAAGGGCTCCTTCTGTTGTGGCAACAATGGTGGCAGCTCTAGGAGTGTTGTACATCAAGGCCAGTTCCCCAAAACTGCCGTGATTATCATAGCGGCCCACACAGCGTGACTGGTTGTCTTTTGCTACAACAATATCATACAAACCCCTGGAAAACAATGGAATAGATGCTTTTTATGAGACAATATTTCAGTACAAATCATAAAAACAGATTTTGGTGTTACATAAATAGTCTTCTTATTGCTGGGTGAGATGGCACACGCTCTATCGAGCTCTGCAATTGCCCGATACTAATCTGCTTTCATCTACACTATTGTCAGAGTAATTCTCTCTTAATAAAGCATTTCACTCCTGACAGGTCTGGGCAGGATCTGCCTGGTTTCCTATGCACAGCATTCTGGCACTGCTATTGTAAGTGTTCTGGCCAGGGTGACAGGTAGTTTCACCATTTTTAACAGTATTTGTCTTTTCCCAGCATGCATATTATCCAGCGAGGCCTCTTTAAGAGTGACTTGGATCCATCTATTTCCCATTTTCTCAGTGAGAGCACTGCTGCAGAGCCTCTGGCATACACCCAGTCCAACTGCTCACCTGCTCCTGTGGTTTTTGCCTCGACTCCAGTTCAAGTGTATGTCGTTATCATAACCCCGGGATGCAATCGTAGCTTATATCTGCACATGCTCATGCTAGATTCAAACTACCCAGCGCTTGCATGGAAAACAGTGATCCCATGTAAGCACAAAGATCACAGAAAGGGCCTTTCTTTACATACCTAGGATGCTGTTTTGCAGTGCAGACTGACCAGTCTTATTATGAGCAGCACATAGTGATCCTCAAGCTGGAAGATTTAAAGCTAGTTCAGGAATGTTAGACATGCCACATCTTTACACTGCAGCACAGAGATCTCCAGAGGTAACCACTCCCCACCTGGCATTTGTCTAATAGCTTCCTTAGGATCAAAACTTGTATCACTCAGTTCAACTACACACCAAGCTGCAACTCTGCGCACGCTGAGCTGAACCAACCAATTTTATCACCATTTTCATGGAGGTGTGGCTCCTGAAAAAAAAGCAGGTTCTAGAAAAAAAGCATGCAGTATTTGAAATTGAAGAACCTGCTCAACACTCACAAGGCAATGTGTGCTGAGGTGACAACGTAGAATGCACAAGGTTAGGAAGCATCGGGAAGGTAACTTCCAGCAGTTTTGCAGATCGTTGCAGGCTCCACTCTAGTCACAGTGGCTCCAAATTAAAGTGGCCATGCTAAAAGTTTTTTGTTTGGCTGGGTTTTTTTGATTATAGCTCCCTTCTAGAAAAGCTCTCAAACTGTTGCCATCTATACAGGATCTCTGAAGAGATCAAGAGGGAAGTGTTCAAGTACCAGAAGCCTCCTTGCACTTTGTTCATAGGGACCTGTAACCTGTTTGAATTGGAAAGGCCTCCTCACCTGGCTCTCCAAGAGGTACACTTCCCACATTAGAATGAAGCTAAGGTAACAGTATCACAGAATTTACTAAGAATCAAAGGATTATTTTGATGAAGATGCAGGAACAAGTTCAACGAGTCAAAGCTCAAGACAAATCTCAATCAAACTGCACCACAGCAACTGCATATGAAGAACCAGGCTGTGCACAGAAAGGGAGCCCTTTAAAAGTCAAACAAGTGTCTAACACCTTCAGGACCGTCTTATGTTTGTGGCTTTAAAAAATAATTTAAAAATATAGCTGGACTAGGCATGATAAATTCTTTGCTATGGTGCCAGAGATCATTCAGAGACTAGCCACCGGCCTAAGCAACTTTTCAAAATATATCATAGAGAAAAGCAGGGGGGGAACACCTCCCTGGCTTTAAGAGGCTGAAGACATACGTAATTTTCCCCAGAAGTTTAGATCTTTGTCAGAAGGAATAGTATTATCTCCAAGAACATCATTAGGCACGTAAGAACAAAACCACCATAATCACCAGCAATGGCACTTGGTGAGAACTTCTCATGGTAAACAAGAACAGGCACATTAGTGAGACAACAACTTCTCATCCTTCAGCCTGAAAGTCAATTTCTAGTGCCACTTATTTCCAAATAACTCTAGTCTTGTAACCTTCAGCCAAGCACTCAGCTGCCTGTAGCCCAAGGACTAAACCGGTGAGGCATCACTGAGTGACCTTGGCCCCGCTTCATTCAGAAAACTGTTGCTGAGCTGTGACACTGTCCATGAGCTAAAGCCCTGCAAGGTGAGAAGAATAAAAACACAGACCGAAGTGTAATTGTTGAGATGGTAATCGTTAGGAGCTCAAGGACTCAAAAGAAAATTACTGACACGAGAAAATATAAAACCCCAAGGAAAAAAAAATAAAAGTAGAAGAGGGCAACTCATCAAGATTGTGGATCAGTCTGTTCCAAAAAGCAAAGGCGGCCAATGCTGCCCCTCCTGACTGACAACAGCAGGGACTTGCCAGGCGCCTCCTCAGCAGTGATGAGCACGCTGATGTTCAGCTACGCAACACATTCGTCCCAGCTCTCCCTGCCATGCTGTAAGCACTAAACAGCTGCTGCATCCTCAGAAGTTGCATCTGTCCTGCCTGCTGTCCCTCTGCATGGTAAAAGGTGCTCAGACAAAAGTGATCTGGTGAGGAAGTACTGCAGCCAGAAGATTTTTTGGGGGGGGTGGGGAAAGGCCTATGGCAGAAAGCTTATTTTTATATGCAGACTAAGAATCTAAAGAGTTATATCTGCATCACAAAGTCACTGTTCATTCAGACAAGAAGAAACTAATCACCAGGGATATTTAGGCATTAATGACTTAACTCAGAGTAACAGGACATGCCTGCTGGTTCCTTGAAAGAGCCAGAGTCCTTCCAATTTGCAGGCAAGTGGAAATATTGTAGCTTTCCATAAGCACCAGTATCCTGCTATTCTGTTGCATAAGAAAATGAGGTGGGAGGTAGAGGAGGACTGGGAGGGAGGAGGACTGGAAAGGGATAGAGGGGGACAGAACATTCGTAACTGTAGAATTCTTTGTAATAACTGAATAGTCGACTTAAGACTTGCAGGCAAGTTGGTGTTTACAGCAAAGGCTGGTATGCTCTATCGCTGGACAACACCAAGTTTCATTTCCCTCACTGTATATCCTTTTTTGCCACACACTTTTGGCAGCATATTTATTATATCTTGAGTATAAAACAAAACAAAAACTTAAAAATCTGAAATCTTGCAACCCAAATCTTTCTTGATAGAAAAAAAACAACCCCACACTGTGGAACAGCATTACATCTGCACAACAGAGACCATAAAAACAAAGATAAGGTTTTGCTTCACTTCAAGTTAAAACACATAGTAGGAAGAGGTTTTTTAGAAACTGACAGGTGAAGAACCTTACACAGAAACAAATTAAAATAGGCTGATGATATCTAACTTTTTTGAGAGTTTAAGTTTCTTCAAGATTACGCCCACTGCTTTGCATACATCTCCCTTTTGCAGAGCTGGTGGGTCTGGCCCCTCTGAGTTCTGATCTGCAGGATCTTAACTGTTCCCTGGGGCAGCCTGACCTCCTCAGTGAACCTGTCAAGAAAAGGAACTTGTTCTATCTAGCCCAAGACATAGGATTAGTCTGTGGCAGAGCAGTCAAGGGTGTTAACGGAGAGCAGAAATGGAGCACTGGTTTAGGTTAATGGGATGGGGTGGTAGAAGATGGGAACAGGCATATGGTCAGAATATATCTGAGGTAGCCTTATCTTCTGTAATTCCATTAATCAGAAAGGGGACTGTCCTTAAAATGAACACAGATCACTTGAAATGAACAATATATAATCTAGACATTCTTTTGCAAATTCCTGAAACACAGCATAAATGACAATGCAAAAGGCAACACGTTGCCTTGAACTACTTTGAAAGCGTTTAATACAATATTAGTGGCGCCATCATTTCAGTGATAAGGAAGATAACTGTGTCAAAAAAGTAGTTTTCTATGGCTGTGTTTCAACAGATGTTTATAATTCAGTCAGTATTATTTTGTTTAATATTACATTTTTTTAGGAAATAAATCCATGTCCTTAATTCTTCTTCAAATACAGTGATTAAAAGTAACTTTAGCCAACAGGGTAAAAGACACACAAGATGTGCTGGTTAGCTCAGTCAGTTGGAGCGTGGTGCTGCTAACACCAAGGCCGTGGGTTCGATCCCCATTCGGTCCCCATGTGTTGCCTGATCTAGTTGAGAGGTGTCCCTGCCCATGACAGGGAGGTTGGATTAAATGACCTCTAAGGTCCCTTCCAGCCTAGGCCAGTCTATGATTCTATGATTTATATGATCCACAAAATTATGTGAATTTGCTTGATGTGAGAAATTTCAAAATGGCACCTTAAACTCTGCAAATACAAATCACGCGGCCAACAGAAGAAAAGTAACCCAAGTCTCTCTGAGGTCAGTGATCAAAACTAATCGAACAAAGTCCAGTTTGTTCCACGGTAGCCACCTGTATTCTTCCCCCCCAAATAACCTCCTATCCCTTTCCCCTACCATACAGTTTCTTCTGCTGCTTTTCCCCTCCTTTCTGCAGAAAAACCACCCTCTGGTCTAGAGACAACATGCAATATGGCTGGTTTTAAACTACACATATGCTGATCGCACAAAAGCTAAAACTGAACAAATCACAGGCAAGCTCATGTTGCAGCCCTTTCCTCAGAGGAAGTGGTATTGCCCCTGGGCAAATGATCCAAAAGTCAACGGGAGCCTAAAGAGGAAAAGGGAAAGACCAAAGGAAGAGGCAACCACTGCAAAGATCAAGTTTCCTTCAGAAATTGGCCTGCAAGAAGCATTTCATGCTATTTCTAAACATACTCTACATTCCAAAGGCACAGCTGCTTACCGCTCAATGACATAGAAGTTGTCTCCATCATCACCTTGGTCAATCACATGTTCCTGAGGTTTCACCTTCCTCTCAAACATGGCATCAAGGACCTGAGATAGCTGCTCCTACAAAATGAACAGGAAAAAAACCCAGTAATAACAAAGCCTTAATTTGAAAGTGTTTCACAGTTACTGAAGGACAATATAGCCTGAGCAAAAGCAGCAGCCATGCATTCTGCCTTTCAGTGAGTATTCCGTGGCCAAGCTTCCAAGTCAGTTACCTTATAGAGCAGGAGTTAACTTATTGGGAAGAGAAATAAAAGGATCCAAGTTCCACACTTCCTTTATATACATTACTAAGAAAGTCGGCTAAGTGCTCTCTGTCATCACACTATACGCAATGTATGGACGGATAGCAGTCATCTTTTTCAGCCATGTGCTATCTTAAAGCCTGAGTCTTTAACAGCTGCTGTGAAGATCATTTCCATTACTTCTCAGCTGCTTAGAAAGCTTTTCCTAGGACGCAGTATTTTTCCAAACCCACTTTCTCAGCTCAAATTTGTTTTTCAAAGTAATCTTCGAATATAAATTGGTTCTTAATTTTTCTTCTAGATGATTTTGCTGGAAACTAAAAGACTGGCCTACTCTATTTGAATGGTGATCACATTTTTTACATGCTCTTTGAGCTGCTGAATGTTTTTAAATACGTTTTGTTTTTTACAGTATATAATCAGGTTACTTGCAAGCAGAACCTTTAAAATATCTTAAGTAAATAGGCTTAATGACAACAGGAATCCCAGAACAGTGAAAAGCCAGTCTTGGAAAGGACAACTTTCAAGGAAACTTTCTGCCAGAATGTCAGTTCCTCAAGCCTGCTGCAACCAAAAGCTTTCAACAACTTTTTTGAGAATGCAGTTCGATGACTCCTGGGAGTTTGTACGGCAACCAAACACTGTGAGAATTTCCTGGTTTTCAAGGAAAACTGAGAACCGTTTCTGAAACCATGAGCTATTGCATCCATCCTTTCATCTCTCAGGCAAAGCTCAGTAATTCAAAACAGGAATCGGGGGCCATCACTGGTGTTACAGCTTTCACTCTTCCCCAATCTGTAGCAGAGGTGTCAGTCGTGTTTTCATGGAAACACCAGCCCAGAATGAGATGCATTTATTCTATGGCCCCTCAGAGTTTGGAATAGAGGATCTCTAAAGGTCTGTTCCCAGACTACCCGTGTCCCGATCCAGCCTGTGTATAATTAATAATTCACAAACTATCAAAATGCAAACAAGTGCATGCTACTACCTCTGCCTACAATCCATCAACTTCAATTAAGATTTTCTTAAATTTATATTACCTGATCTAGGTTTTTGAAGAGCAGGATATCTTTACATGCTTCCTGCAGTCTGCATCGCTGTTCATCAGTTTTTGGATGAACTACCTATAAAACAAAGCAATTCAAAACTGTCATGACAACAAAGAAATATGATTAGAGACTGAATCTTCACTTCAGAGTGTAAAAGCACAACACAATTTAAGAATGTCAGAGTATGAAGTTCTTTTTTGTTGTCTGCATAAACAGTATTTAAATATAAACATAAAATGCAAGACAGAATGAAAGAGATGTAAGAAATATATTATGCTGACAATTAACACATGCAAAATACCACTCAAGACAGACAAGCAAGGAGAGGATGCCTCTTCCTTTCCCTGCCTTCTAACCCAGCCACAGATACAGTCAAGGCTTGAGCATTTAGAGCTAACTCTGTCTGTATTAATCCCCATATATTTGTTGTTGGCATACAGGTGATTTATAAGATTTTATGTATCTCAGCCGATCTAATAACAGACGTTTTCTAAGAAGCATATTTTTTAAAAAACAAAATTACTTAAATAAAAACTTTGCTAATTGAGAGGGTTTTTTTGTTACTTCTTTCCAATTATAAAGGGGTTAAATGAATGAACACTCACTGTGTCAAAAATGTTTATATGTGTGCTTGTTGGTGGCTAATTATGAAAACGTATACAAATATTAATTACCTTACATTCACATTAACTATACTTCTGGAACAACAAGGATTCCAAAGAATAGTATGCATTTCTAAAAATTCATTGTCCAAAGTCAAGCAGATCTCAGATTCTTGTTTTAAAAGAGAACTGAACATTGAATCAGCAGTCAGAAAACTTAAGACTTTTGATGGAACAAATGTATCCATCCAAATGTTTGTAAACCTGATCAGACACAGTCACAGTCTTTTTTCTTTTCCTTTTTAGAGCATCTTATTTATGAAGTATCTTCTTTCTTAACAGAAATGAAATTAAACTCAGATTTCCATTGCAGAAGTGTACGCATCCTTGAGATGGAATCTAAAGAGGAACATCAGAAGTCCAACAGAGAAACACCGGCCCTCACCAGGCAGGCTAGAAGATCTGCTCACATAAAAAATAAAGAAATACAACTATAGTATCTGGACTTGCAATTCCTAGAAATTACCACCTTCCAAAAACAATAGAAAAACAGGTGTCCACAGTCTCAAAATATTTCAACAAAGTATTTCTCCTACCCAGGCAGAACTGCTTTGACAAGACGGGCAGGAAAAAGCACGCGAGGAATTTTAAGCACCCATGAAGAAACAGCTGTGGTAAAGCTTAACTAATTTTTCAGAACAGCATTGATGCTTTATGCATTACTTCACCAAGACTATAAGATAATTCAGAAAGGAAAATATCAAAAATTTTAAAGATGGTAGGCTGAAGCACGGTTCTCAAGTTCTTTGAGGAAAAATTATATTAAAGCTATAGTGACTACAAAAAGAGCATGAGACAAAGTGACCCTAAATTTCAGAGCAATGTCGCTTTGTCCACGTCAGCACAGACACAGCCTCTCAGTTCACTCATTCTTACCCTTTGTTCTGTATCTTCTTCCTCTTCATCCGGATTGAAAGCTTCAGCACAAACTTGGAAGAAAAAGGGAGACGAAATTCATAAAAAGAAGTAATTACACAAGAACACTGAGCAAATCAAGTTTAAATTAATTTCTTCTATGTTTTATTTTCCTATAGGAAAAAGAAACCCACTTTTCTTTTTATGTTGTTCTAGTGTCAGAGGCTTAAACTCTTACCTATTTCCTGAGCAGGCACAGCATGGCTGTTCTCAAACTCTCATGTAAAATAACTCACAATAGAAAATCATCTTGCCTAGTGAGTACTCCAAAGCAGGCACACAGATTTCCTTTCAATTCTTATCAAAGAGTAACAACCTTCACTCAAATTCATTTACAAACATTTCTAAAATGCAGGGGGAAATGCTGTAGCTACATTACTTTGAGCTTTGCAGTGCAAGGTATAGAGCAAAACATGCTGGGGGAAAAAAGAGTACAAGGGGGACAGCAGCCCTCATTCCACCTCAGGTCAGATTTGCAAGAAAGTATCTATATTTTGAGGTGGTTTTCAACACAGAGAAATCACATTCACATAGAAATTAGCTTGTGAAACGAACAATCAGTTGACTATAACATATTCTATGACAAAAAATGTTTAGTCCCCTCCCAATATGCTCCTATTTCTTACTACACTTAAACTAAATGAATGTCAAGTTGCAATATAAAGATAAATTTAAAAAATACACAAAGTGACTTTTAAAAAAAATAAAAAAAGGCTGAGAACATTTATTGACTCAATACACGGTACTGCACAGGAACACGGCTCTGCCAAACACGTCCTTATCACTACAGGTTCAGTTGTAGAGAGGGGCAATGACAATGGTGAGCTTTCAAAATTTCAAACCATTTCTGTTCAGTTTTAAAACTCAGAAAAGGCTTTTCTTAAGAGTTACGTCGTTACGCAACATTACAATATTCAACACAGATATCTTTGACTGCCAAAAGCCTATGGCCTATGACTTTCTTATTAATTTCTGGACATTTGCAGTTTTTATATGTCAAAGTGAACTCTCCATTCTAACTACCTGTACAGATCCTGTTCTCACCTAGTTCTGCTCTGATTTTAATAAGGGTGCTCTTACTTCTGAGGCTATACACTACTTGTAATATTTTACAAAAAAACACAGGCAAGCATTTTTCTTTGTACTTTATCCAGTATTCTGACAATACTGAAGACTTGGCAGAATGCCCAGCAGCTCCCTGCAATGACATTTAGCCACTGAATGGATTTACAATAAATAAAAATAAGCAGATCCAAAAAAAAAACAACTCTAGAAGGCCTAGCATTCAGCAGCTTGCAAATAATTTGAAAATACATACAGGACTATTGACCTTGTCATCGTGCTTTCAAAAGGACTACAAAAATACAAGTCACGCATAATCTGCTAGGAAAGACTTGTCGTTCCCACATCCCCCACCACCATGTAAAAGGTACAGGTCTTTCCTAACAAATGAGATTTTAACTCCTTTCTTTCTTGGAGAGATTGAGAAGACTGGAATACAACTCAAGCATTCCATTTATCAAACCACAATGTAAAAAACCCAATCACGTAAGCATTAGGTGTTCTGCTTTGCACAACACAACAACACAGGAACAGGCTACTAACAGCGCACCTTCACCAAACACATGGTTTTAGTGTAACCAAGTGTGCTCCAGCCCCACTGAGGGCAGGCACTTGACAAAGGATAAAGAGCATTCTTCCCCAGCCGAGCAAAAAGCGCCGCCCACCCCCCGCCCTGAAGATGACTGTGCTATGGGATGGGAAATGCCTACAACGCTGCACAACGTGGTGTGCAGTACAAAGGCACTGGCAAAGAGAACAGTATTAGCATTTTGGTGTGAAAGCTTTCCTCCTCCTTTCATGTTACAGTGAGGATCAAAGTCTATTGTGAAGGCTTTGGATTTTCTAAGGAACGTTTTCCTAAAAGAAAGGCTCCTTGGTTTAAACAGTAGAGTGAGATTGGAGATAAAAAGCATCTTTATTTTTACAACCAGCCTATCTAACCAGTAGCTAGAGTTCAATTCTTTATTATGAACTATAGTATAGACTATAAATGCAATTCCGTAAATTTCTGAAACACCTGGCATATAAGCACACACATATCATGTATCTATGAACTAAGAGATCACTGTATTTCACTGTATCATTTTATAATTTAAATTCCCAATATTAAGCTACAAATTAGATTTTATTCCTGCCTCAACTGCAGGGAAGCTATTGCTAAGAATATGCTTTGGAACTGAGGAAATTCTCTTCAAGATTTTCTTGGGAAAACAAGTTTAATTATCACAGCTAAGACTATAGCATTAAAGCAAAATCTTTCTTTAAAACATGCAGCAATCAAAACAAGACAGTTTTCTGCAACTTTAGTATCAAAAACCACTGAGGACACTCCTCTTACATACGGAAATCACTTCTGTAGTGCCCATCAATGGCACCACAAAAATAGAAGAAAAATGTGGCAAAAATACTACTTCTTCCCATGCTGCCATGTAGAAAGGCTTTCCATTCAACTTTTTATCCCTCAACCTCCCACTGGGGTTTCTTTTTCCATGTAGAATCAGCAGAGCAGACATTCTGGACTTCAACTGACAGCTCTGATTGACAGGACTTTTATTTACTTGCAGGCAGAGCTGTAACACTTAATGTAACATATCTGTTGTGGGATGGTTAAAAAAAAAGGGGAGAGACAAAAATGATTAATTCTGGCCTCAATCTTAAATTAATATTATGATATGCTGGAAAGCTCACAGAAAGCTTTCCAGCCTACTCGTAACAACCAACAGCACTTTCCAAATATTTTAAAACATGACTAATGCGAAGAAAAGGCGAACATGACGTCAACACCAGCCTGTGCTTTACATCGCAGTATGCGCGATTTTTCTTGTCACTATTGCTAATTAGTAAATTACTTGTGGAAGTCTGTACTGGTCAACATACTACCTGTCAAGATCTGTGTATCAGTCTCGCCTTCAATACGTTTCATGTTATCTGGGCTCAAACGGTGCTGTTTCCCCGTTCTTCTGACTGAGAACCCCTGGAACCACACTGACCTCTGCTAAACCCTGTCAGAAATCTATGGCTGCTGATTTCAGGACTCCTGAAGGTCAATCATTTGCAGGTTACAGTAGAGACCATCCCAGGGAACAGCAATTTGATCATTCATTTTGTTGGAATGAAAACATACTTGCCCCACAATTTAACATGTGACTGAATCAACATTTTAACCATTCCAGCATCCCAGTAAAACAGGTACTCCAGGGCAAGCTTACTCTCACAGGACTATCCTGAAGAAATGTGGCAGTAGCATGTTTTCAGACTCACTGAAACCACAAATGGAGGGACTCGCTCTCTCTGAAGGTCACCCAGTCCCCCCAGTCCTTAGAGGGGAGCGATTTGCAATGCCAGACTGGGGGTCCCCAGAAACCTCCCTCGACAAAGATTCCACACCTCTCTGGCTAACCTGCTCCACCACCCTCCAAGGGGAGAAGCTTTTCTTTATGTGCAACCTAAAGCTCACAAATACCATCATATAATTAGAAGTGACTTCTGAAATCACACCTTTCTTCTGTGAGATTTTCAGCACAGCTCTGCCCTTGAACAAACGCTAAGCATGAACGCATCAGTCCAAGTTACGTACAAGTGTGGTGCACACCCAAATTACCTATTTCCAGTTACTACGGCTGTATCGGTGTATATCACACAGACCAAACTTCCTTCCAAATCTACCTACATAGTTCAAATAGGCTTGGAACAGAAACCGTTTACAATTTTAAGAATCTTTTAGATAAGAAGAATTACAGGCTTTTACCCTATCATCTACATTTAGTGCCTCCTAGCTCCTGCAGCTCCTACAGCTCGTTTAGCTTTCTCCTCATGCAGCATCTTCTTTGGCTTGCAAGATCAGGCACATCTGTTAACACTTCTGAAGGCTTAGAAATGACACAACTTGATCACTGCTTTGTTACGCAGGTGACAGCATCTGAAAGCAGCGAAGATCTTTCTAGCTGCAGAAACGACACCAGCAGTGGATGGGTGAGTGGGAAGCAACAGGTGGGGAGAAGATGAGAAGTAGCAAGAAAAGTTTGCCAGTACAAACACCATCTTTGTTTATGCACATTTTAATCACCCTCAAGATAATACTGTTCTGCAAAATATGTGTTTTGTTAATATCAAAAGTTCTTGCACTCTAGGCAAATCTGCATAATAGTTCAGCATTTAGCTCCCATGAACAAATAAAGTCTGTGAGAGAAATGCACCATCCTGATCACCGTGACTTTTGTCAAAATAATAGCCAAGAGGCTGAGGCCTGAAGACCTGCAGACACACACAAGAGGAGAAAAACATTTCATACTGGACATGAAAATGCTACATTTATGTAAGGTGAATGTATTGTTAATATTCTGTTGTTACTGGAAGAAGTAGCAAAGACATGAACTGTCACACTCTCTTTGCAATCTACTTTGTAGTGAAATCCCATTCACTCATCTTTACTTACAAGGACACGTTACCTCCAGTTGATTCTATGAGACCTATTAATTAAAATCCACCTAGAGGAGCATATGGAGAACAACCTTTCCAGTTATTTATTCAGATCAGTAACCTTGCACTACATTTAAGGTGGCATTCTCGGCATTTAGTTTTGCCAAAGCTTCAAACGTTCTCTGTTTCCCACGGGAGAGATCTATAGCCTCTACTGGGAGCCACTAAGCCAGCTGGAAAGGTGACCAATTCCAGTGGCTTGTCGTTCCCTCTTTGACAGCTGAGTTGCTAAAGCAGGCACAAAATGATGTAGTCAAGACGAACTTAGGAAGCTTAAACAGAGCCTATACGTAGGTCTTTGCTGGCAGAGCTCAACTTGATTTTCTGCATTTGGGAAATAACTTCAAGCTTGCTCTCACTTTTATTGCTAGATACCTCCGAATTTCTTGGTTTAGAAATCACGCTTTGTTAAAGATCTCACCACGTCAAAGCAGGTGACAGATTCGTACCTCGATCCAGCAAGGAGGAAACCAAACCTGCACCCATTTGCACTACCTGAACAATTTTCACCTTTATGACAATCAGAATGAAAGGTAACACTGAAACATGAATAACAGTTAAGCCATCTGTGGGAAAATCAGATGTTTCAGCCTTCAATTCACTAATAAAAACTCACTGAAATCAAGTGTAAATTTTAGTTTAAAAAGAACGTCATTGTGTCAGCCCAAAATTCAGATCTCAGGTCTTAGAAGTCTTTACTTTATGTGACACATGAAAATCCCCAGATGCAGGAGTACCCACAGCAACGCCACCCCCAGCTTCATTCTTAATTCTCAAGGAGGCATAAGTGAGACACGACTTACAACGACCAGGACTTGAGCAAACAACACCTCCTCAAAGCTTTGTCAAATACCAGCACGTAATATTCAAACACACAACCACCTGCATAGCCATATATGCCAAATCAAGAGTAAGATTTTTCAGCTGAGAAACATTTAGAAATAGTGAATTTAGGTGGCAAAGAACGGATTTTCGGTTCTGGAAACAGTTTGAAATTTCATTTAAAGCTAAAAGGAAATTAAAATAACATCAACTTGGTTCTTCACCGGTAGAGTTACACTGCATCACAGATTAGCTATGAAGATACAAAGGAATTCGGCACGGCTATGCCAAACCAGCTCAGTCCAGCAAGGATTACAGGTTCAGGGTTCCAAAGCCTGCTCAGGCTGGAAAGCTGCACAGGTCATTTGTCAGGCAACGAAGCCAACAAGGCACTGAGAACAAGCCTGTAAGGCCCCAAACCCCTGCACTGCCCGCAAAAAGCCAGGGTTGCCGCTCTGCTACTGCACATTCAACAGCAACAGTGAAAACGTTCACCCCTCTTACCCAAAGCCCTGCTTACCCCCCTAATTCAACGTGAAAACACCCATTTCTGACGTGGCCGCTACTGACGTTTCTCAAGGCCCGCTGCTTTAACACAGCAGTAAAACAGAGCTCACGGGCAGAGCCTGGACAGACCCACTCTAGTTCCCAGCTTCCCCAAGGGAGATTTTTTTGCCCAGGGAGGTTGGGACACTTCCCACATCCGGATGATGTATTACAGCACTTGCTATCCCTGCCTTTAGAAAATTTCAAAAACCATTCCCTCAGTAGGATTACATACTTTCCGGTAGTATTATCTAAACCAGACTCCTCCAGCTTGTTTTCTTCCCATCAAGACAAAAATGCAACAGTTCCAGTGACAATAGCTTGTGATAAAACTGCAACGTCAGTGTCACACACTTCTACTTCACACTGCCTTTCATGAGTTCAGAAAAGACCGAATAATCAATTATAAACTGCATTTTTCTTTGCAGGAAACTCAAGTCCACATGCACAAACATATTTTCTCCCAAGATGTGTAAGCACAGGCAATATCATAGGCCCTTTAAAATATTTTTACTAAAGTCATATAAATTAATAAAAAAATATGGGTTTAGGTGTTTATTTAAAAGGCTTTATGATCAGCTATAGAGTAAAACAATTTAGACAATGCATTACAGTAGAACAGCCACTAATATAATACAGCCACAAATTTACCATTTTTTTCCCCACTACAGGAAGACTCGGCCAAGTATTTAAAATGGCATTTACCTAGGGGCAAATGAAACTTATGTGATGAAAGGCCTAGAATAATAAACAGAAAGTAAATAATCTCAGTCTCTTTTAGATTTATATCCTCCCACAATGAAAGCATTATACACAGACAATAGTACTTCAACTAGAATTTAAAGACAAACATAAAGCATTTTTAAATTACAGTACCACACATTCCTACCTAATTACTATTTCTAGTCAAGTTTTGTCCGGGGTTTGGTTTTATTGTTTTATTTTGCTTAACTCCTTCTGCTACGTAATCCAGCCTGAAAATTGTCCCAAGTTACCTGACAGGCCTTGCTTTGCCACAGCAATCCCACGCCTGGCAGGGGCATGCAGCACCAGCCAAATCAGAGACTAAAGGCTCCTTAGAAATATTAACAATATTAACAAGTTCTCCCAGAAGAACCTGCCCCTGGGATCTCTAATGGAAAGGCATTTCCTGTCAGAGTCAGAGGCAAACTGGGAGAAGGAGAACCAGCATCGTACTGAACTGCAAGGAAACTTCACATGACAATGCTCAGTCTGCATATTTGTATTTAAAACCTCAGTTACTCAGGAGCAATTAAGCAAAAAAATTGTGCCAATGCAGAACTGAGGATAGAACTCTCCCAGGCTTTTCTCCTAGCTCTTTGGTATAACTAGATAAATGCATTATTTGCCTTTTATTTATTTATTTATTAAATCAATGGATGTTTATTACTGTATTTGCTTTATGCAGTTGTCTGTTTAATTATATAGAGGCATCACTTTTACTTAGTGCCCTTATATACAAGCTCTTCAAAGCACTTTAGCTCATCCTTCCACCTCCCGCGCTCATAAGCAGCTGAAGAGTCATACTCTCCCACCGCACAGAAGCCAGGTACTGGAGAAAAACAATAGTCATGAGGCTACTTAGTTTCATAGAAGAAGAAACTGGCAAAAAAACCTTCTAGATTATCTAAATACACATTTGTGCCTACACTCCAACAGCTCTACAAAATTCCTAGACTATAATTTTTGATAATTCAAAATCCTACAACTTACAGATGTTGCAAAAGCACCCTGTAGATAAAATATAGCACTCTGCAAGTTTTCTCTGTCCTGTACAGCTGGAGAAACAAAGGGACAACCCTACCCAAATTCACAGAAATCATCTGCTAACTAAGCCACAACTAGGGCTCCTGCACTTTTGGCTTCTACATCTCTATTCGTAACAGTAGAGCCCAGTATCCCATCCGATACTGGTGTGCTCTGCACCTTGCAGTAAGAGGTGAGACTGCATGAAAAATGAAAATAAGAAAAAGCTGTCCATCACTGTAGCGGACTAATTAAAAAGAAAAAGCTTTCCCTGTGGCAGTATCAAAGGAGTTCACAGCTCTGACATGGTAACACCCCAGCTCAAAACATTGCTCCTTCCCCCTTAACCAGTACTTCACAATTTGCTACTTCTGTTTCCAAATCCCTTTACTGCATTTAAACAAAAATCTTAACTGTAGCAGGGTATATTAGTGTTAAACATTCTTATTCCAGGTGATGCAGCCTGAGAAATTCCAATGAAGCAAGCTTTATTCCTGCAAGTTAAGAAATCAGAAGACTGAAATGCATAACCATGTTCAAGCCTTCTAAGGGAGCCTCACTGATGAGGTAGTCATCCATAAAAAAGGTCTCCTGGAAAACATGATGCTACTACTATTTCAGAGCACCCAGATTCACAATTGTAGAAGTAAGCCTCCTGCTTTCATGAGCTTCTGGTTTAGCCCATCACATAAATCTTACCACATTTCTAAATGGTTATGTAAGGGAGGCAGATAAAATCAGAACTTGGGCACCAATAATGTTCATGTGCCTGATAAACACAGTGATTCTTGATCTCAGTTAAAAACAGCATTCTACCTCCAGTTTACATCAAAACACCACAAGTTCCAAGAAATGGCTCAAATATATACCTTCCAAAACCAAACAAAAAAAAAGGGAATGTATCGTACAGTCTTCTAGTTGCAAGCAGTAGGTAGAAAAAATAATCTAGTTGAGGAATAAACCAGAAGGGTTTTCCAGTCTGGAAATAAGAAATTTTCTTTCAGTTTCCAGACCAAGGCATTTTTTTGTTTTTATACTCGCAATTCTGACATGTGAACTGCTAAACATTCACTAAGGCACACAGCATTTTAAAAGGACCACCAGCATCTTGGGGGAAGTGCACTGAAGCACTTGGTGTTAGAGCAGAGCGAGATGTTTAGCAAAGCAAATTACCCACATCTTCCCACATCTATTGCGACGGAGAAGTGAAAAACAGCAATGCCTATTTACTTGTCGTGACAGGGAACAAAATAAAATAAGCGCGGCTTCGACACGGAAGGGTTGTGTGCAGAACAGCGATGTGGAAACTACTGTCCAAATGCCTGAAGAACAAGCCAGCAGCTGCCCCCGTTTCTGCGCAGCTCCTGAGCGACTCGGCAAGGGGGAAGGCGGAACTGTGCCTCGGTGCACCTCATCTGCAGGGTGAGCCAGCTCCCGACTGGAGCGGCTCACCGAACAAAGGGACCTCAGTGACAGGAACCACCCGCCCAAGTAGCCTGGCAAACGACTAGCAATAGGCAGAATTGCATCAGTTAGAACTTGTGTGCTTTATTTACAACCACTTCCTTTGCTTTTCTGCTACAGAAGATTAGAGTTTAAAAAGATAACGCTCCTTCCTATCGCAAATTTTGGAGATATGAGGAAAAACACACATTCAGAGATACTAATTCAAATCAGGCGAGTGCTCTAGGCAGTCGAGGATCCGTGCCCAAGCCACCTCCCAAAGCCAAGCCTTGATTTAAGTCTCTCTTTAAGTGACAGCACTATAAAAGTGCACACAGCAATTGCTTTAAACCCATTATACTCCTTGCAGCTAACTTTTTATCATGCTGACTGAAGCTTTGCATTATTTGCAGTACACAGTTTCATCAAGCTGTCCCGGTGTTAAAAATGACTGAGTGAAGTTTCTGAAAATACACGGGATACCCTTTCATATTTAAATCAGATATGTTTAACCTTTCCTATTCTGCATGGACTATTCAATCCATTTCACATTTAATCTGCAGTTACAGCAACTAAACTTGCCATGAGCCTATTAGTAGAAGAGCATGACACCTATGACTTTGTCTAAAACTTTTTGTTAAAAAAGTGCTGCCTTATTTATTCACAAAAAAACCCTCCACATAAATACATCACAGCACCATGTTTTTCTGTATGTATAAAACTGCCTCTTTAGCCTGTATCATGACATGCATTTTGAGATTTCTTTCCTTAGTTTTTCGTTTCCTGTGCATAACAAAAAGTGTGGGAATATTTTTATTTGGGCTTCACATCTTAAAAAAACAGCTTGTGTTCAAAACAAAAGGAAAAAAAAGGATCAAAAAAGCAAGACAATGAAATTTTATTTTAAAAAAAAATCAACTGATGGTTGGTATTTTCGAAAGTATTTATATATCTAAAGATATGGACTGGCATTTATATAGGCTTTTTAAAGATCTTTAAGGTTAAAAAACGAATGAAAGCTAAATCACCTTGCACCTTTTGCCATCTGAATACTTTTGAAAAACTGGTCCTTACCACATTAACTGTGTGTCCCAGATAATAAGGTTTAATCTGAGTTAAAATATTTGACTTCAGATGAACAACTTTTAATTGTCATGTAATGCTATAATCCTAAACAATTATTTAGAAAGAATAAATAAAAAAGAGGAAATCTGAATGAATTCTACTCCATGGTAGCACTTATATTCACACTGAGTGGACCAGATCAGATTTCGCCCAGCCAGGTATTGCACTGACTTAATATTTAAGTTTTAAATAAGGGTGCTCATTAAGTGTTGTAATTCTCCTTCTCATTAAAATATCAAGCTATTACAAGCAGAATTATACACAACAGTGTGAAATCCAAGTAACTGTGAAGTCACGTCCGTTAATTTCCAAAAATAAGCTTTTCATTATTCACTGAATGCCAATTACATGCCAAGAACATTTAAACAAGTCCCAATATTGCAAAAAGAGAAAACAAGCGCTTTTTTTGTTTTGTTTAACGAATAATGATTCAGGCACTTTCTCATAGGAGAGCACCCACACAATTTATCACCACTTTCATCTGTCATCCCACACACTTGGCTTTTGCTCATATCAACATTTTTCAAAATGAATTATTTTCACTCCAGTTATGATACCAATTTTGTAGTCATTAGCGCTAGCAAAAATTGAAGCATCAGGTTGTTCAAGCAGGAAAGCTGTTTGTGCCATTTGTAAGAATGTGCATTTCTGAACTCAAAATCTCTAGCAATTTATCACCTGCCTGAAAACATTCCAGCAGAAGCTATTATGCCATCAGTTCTGTAAGATGGTGAATAACCAACATACAAGTTTATTAAATAGCTGCAAGAGAAGAAACCAGATCATGACATTCAAGTCATCCTCTGATAATCATTCTGGTAAGTAGAAAGCAAAGAGAATGGCACAGAGAAAGTTCGTCAGCTCAGTCTTCCTTGATGATCTGAAGTGATGAGATTTTATCACTGAAGTAGTAGATACTAGCCTGCAAGAGAAAATACTCCAAATTATCTCCCAAAAAAAGAGCTGTTTCTTGCTTTGTTGCTACTATTTAGATGTCCTAATTTAACAGGATCTCAGAATTGTATTTTTTTAATCAAATACTAACATGGCTCATGGTAATAATTAATATAAAACTTCTCTTCAAATTTTTTTTTTAAAGCTGTCATTTTAAGAGGCTAAAAGCTACAAAAAATATTTTACTATGCATAAGTATTATTGTATCCTGACACATCAACTTGCCATGGAGTGAGGAAAATGCTGTATCTCACTAGAAAGACCAGCGAGACATCAGGCTTTAACAATGCATCTACTTTCTGAGATGACTGCTCATCTTTGGTAGGAGCCAGAAGAACGAAGAGCTCAAGGTAAAGAGTGCCCCACTACCAAAATGGAGAACCCAGGGAAGTGGTGGAGTCACAGTCTCTGGAGGAGTTTAAGGAGAGGCTGGATGTGGCACTCAGCGCCGTGGTCTGGCCATTGCGATGCTGTTGAGTCACAGGCTGGACTTGATGATCTCAGAGGTCTCTTCCAGCCTCAACAATTCTGTGGTTCTGTGAATCACCAGTGAATTCAAAGAACCAACAGTCACACAGGCTCCTTATTGAAGTTCATTTTACAAGGAAAGAATCCCAGGAACATTGATTTAAACATTATTCAAATACAAAATTCTATACCTACACCCTCTAAAAATAGCATGTTACAATGTTGTGAGAAGATGGATGAGAAAAAATAACAAAAAAATCTACCAACCCCCCCCCCAATATTGTCATATCAGATTGGTAGAGAGAAACAGAAGAAAAACATGGAAAATACTGATACCTAACCCAATGTTAAATATCAGAGTCTCCAACAATGTTAGTGTTCATTATGTACAGGAAAACAGGATTCAGTAACATTTAAACAAAAATTACTTTCTCCATATGTAAACATTTACTCAGCAATCATATCTTAAGAGAGGGCTTAGCACCTGATTCCAGGGACAGATTTGATCCTTCTCACTTCACTGAGTCTCTGCTGAAAGCTGCCCTGCAAGTCTTGTTCATCTGATTACCTTTTATATCAATGTGGAAATTATCACAGATCCTAGCAGTCGTGTTATTTTGCTAGTACAAAAAATATTAGCGAAATAACTATCACGTACCACTTCCCTAGATTATATAATTAAATTATTCTGCTTATATAGTTGTTGAATGTGAAAACTGTAATCTCATTCCTATCCTACAGAGTCCAAAAGAAGATTGAGGAGGGAGTATAGCATATGCGAGAGAGATAAATTGTACAAGCTCATTCAGATAAACAGAAATAATTGGAGAAAACAGTTGAAAACCTTCTGTCACACGTGTATGGTATGGATGTCAGACTTTTTTTTCCTATCTCATGGAGAAGACAGCAAGTCTGCTGGAGAGTGGGTGTTCTGCAGAGTGAATCAAAGGTGTCTAGAAATGGCAATACAGAAATGTAGCACAAAACTTTACTTTTCTGAAGCATACTAAAGAAGAGAAACTATGCTCAAGTGAGACTGTAGTAGGCGTCACGCTCTTCATTCTAAAGCCACAATTAACTTTCATTCATGTACTGCCAGTAACAAAATTTTCCTCAATGTTACGTATCAATGTTCTCTTCCCTCTAGCTTTGAAATAGTGTTAATATTACTTGAGAAATGAGGTATCACTGATTTCTCCCATCTGCCTGCACCCTGTGCCCACTACCCAAGGGCTGAGACACTCACCTGTATTCTCTGCAGCCAAGGGAGCAACTAACAAAAAGTTTGTCAGGAGCCCCAATGCTCAGAGGAAGATCAAGAAACGAAATCAAACAAGTGCAAATTTCAACCCAGTCCAGCTCTCGGGAGGAAGGAGCCTGGATGGTTTTCAGGCCGTCCCAGTGAAGCCTGGGCTGACCGAGTCAGTCAGCAAGCCCTGTGCCATGAGCTGCTCACAGCAGCAGAAGGCTCAGACCTTGCTAATTCAGCAGCACAAAAACTGTTCTGCTGGGTAATTAGCACTGGCATTGCCCATGGCTCCACAGCCTGTGGCATCCTACAGCCAGGAGATCTCAAAATTACTGGGTTGAGCTGTTGATTTGGGGGAGGGGGTTGGGTTGGGTTGGTTTTCTTTTCAGCTTCAACACAGGGATAGCTCATGATTTTGCAAGGAGAGGATTATTTTAATCAAGGCAGCCACCAGCTTGTACACTAATTAGAACTGACTGACACAACGCCACGGAACCTCAACATGTTACATGGCCAGACATGCTATACACAAGTAATCCATTCACGAGATAAATTTCTAAGGGAACATCAAGCTCCCATTTCTCTTTCTGCACCTAGCATTTCCTGGAAAAGGCTGTTTCTCTTCACAAGAACACTACTTTACCACTCTGCACCTCTATAAATAATTCAGTGAACACGATTAGATAAGTCCCCCTTTTCCAGGATGACCCTCCCACACAGCCTAGGGACCTCCTCACCATCCCACCCACAGAGCCCTGCTTTGGTGGCTGAAACTCTGACCAGCACCCAAAGCCACATTGCTCTGGTCAAGAAGCAAATGGGACTCCCTGCCGAGCCTTTGTAGCTGCCGAGCTGTTTGGAAGAGTTAAAAGTCAAGCAAGCCAACACTATCCTTCCCCCCCAGGGAACACACCAGCCTAGGAGAGGAGTAAGTAGGAAACGTTGCAGAAACGGGAAGCATAAGTAAGCAGATCTCAGTACTACAAGGTGAGAAAGATGCGGTAGTACGTGAGAATATGCTACTATCAGTTATGGGATGCGAAAGCAGTATCATCACTTTTGGTCAACGATTTGAGAAATGTAGAAATAAAAGCCATTCATCTGGACAAGAAGATTGTAAACAAAGTATGTTTTAATGTACAAAGTCAGCTTGACCTTTCTAATAATTACCATTTGTCAAGCAGTTTTCTTAAAATCTGATTTTTTCAAGTATTTTACTGAGGTAGTACATAAGCTAGAACTAATTTGCTCAAAGATTTCAAAAAGTGAAAAAATAAACTTCCTGACCAATTATTGCCATGTGTCAGAAAACTCATATTTTGAGTACTTCTGAAAGAATGACAGCTAAATATTTACAAACATTAAAGAAATATTTGTCAATGCAGTCAAGAGCCCCAGGTTTAGATGTCTCATAACTGAAAACAAACATCTAAATGAAAACTCAGTAACTACTACAATAGTTTTTCTTCTATGAGTTCATGTATCCTTAGAATTTGCATTAGTACACCAACAGAATCACAATCATCCTGTTACCTTTACGCAGCTAATCACAACTGATGAGGAGTAATTTAATATTGAGGACATTAATAAAGCAGTGAAAAGAGACTCTGGAACTGCTCTGTGTAAAATAGGATCATAAACAATTGTTAGTCTCCAAGAACATATATTATTAGCCTGTCGTACATTGTACATATAGTACAGACAATCACTTTATTATCTTTTCCTTTACATAGAAGTATATTTTCTCTAACTTTCATTGCTGACCTACTGAACAATGAGAGCAATGCCATGATTCCCCAGACAGCCAAATGCTTAAAAGAAAAACTCTGGCTTAAATTAAGTCTTTCCTTCAATATGTCCAATATTAGATATTTTTAATTATTCTCCTATTTTGTTCTTTGAAAGTACTATAAATCTACAATTTTGTGCATGTAAATCTAGATGCCAGCAAACAATTTAGCTCAGCTCTTTACCCCCCTTACAAAGGCAAGCTGCACTGGAAACTTGACGATAGCCAGCAAGACTGACAAGGTTCAACACAGACTAGCACAAAGTTATTCAGGATAAAAGAAATAAATGCAATTACAAAAAAAAAAAATCGTTTCAGCTTTTCTTCTCTTTTTGTTCTGCTTTATGTAATTACTAAAAAAAAAAAACCATTTGAGTCCTATACTGAGTAATCATAATGCAGTACTGGTTTGTTATTTGTTGGTTTATAATGAAAAAAAAAGAAATCCTATAAAAATTGCTGAGCAAAAGGTTTCTTTAAAAGCAGCATATCTAACAAGATAATCAACTCAAGTTCAGAGCATCAAAAACAACAAAACAATCCCCCATTTTAGGGAAGGCATTATAAAATGCCATTGCCTATGATAGCAGGAGATAACCCAGGAGAATCCTGCCAGTCCCATTCCTATTTGGGTGACTTCTTGATAGACACACCCGGTATGGAGTGCAAAAAAAACAACACCCCAACCAAACTACTCTCCCCCACCCCAAACCAGTAGATTTCTGTGCTTTTCCTGCTAAGAGAAGGAAAATGGGGTCGGTTTGTACATGCATGGATGCTGTTTGCATCTCTTTCCCATTTTAACAAATCCCACACTGATCATGACCTGTACAGTGTGTGGTGGAAGGAAGAAAAAAATCATTGTGGAAAGTATTTAATACACAGTAATAAAATTTACATAATCTCTTGTTTGTCTCCATGAGAATTGTAACATGTACTGTAAACTGATTTATTCTAGCTCTTCTTGGAGCAGCAGTGTTATTAAGCACTGAAACAGTCCTCAATCTAATTGCGTTAGCAATTCAATTTTACATTTGCTGCCTAGTTGTTCACATTAACCTTTAGACCCCTTCAATGAAGGAATCTGTTTTTTAACTAAGAGTAGCTTAGTACTATGCAAGCACCAATATTACCTTTCCGTACTGAAGATTCTAAAAGGTTACAGTATGTTCTGGTTAAGGCTCAACTTTTTAACTTCGATAATAATTCAGTGTTTATTTATATTTAAATCTGAGATGTATTAATTTCTCATTTGTAAGATTTTACTCTGCCAGCAGGTTCCAGGATGGATTAGCTTAGCAGAGAAATGAAAATTTCTTGTGACACTCCAGATTAAGGTACTCTGTAATGTTTACTTTTCCAATATTTACTATGAGAGTATCAAACTCCATCATTCAAGATACAGTTTAGTCTTGCTAAATTTCTCATGTAATAATACACCAAAACTACCAGCACTGACAATTTAAGAGTTCTGAAGCTTTCACTGTACTAATAATTACTTATACGTAATGGCACAAAATACACAGTCATACCCTTAATCATACCCAAGCAGCTACTAGTAAAGTAACCGAACTGTATGGTTTTAAGGATATTTTTATACCTAAAATTAACCACGTATTTATCTCACATATATTTATATACCATACATATTATCAATAATGCCCCACCATACCTATCATACCAAAGAACGTGTCAGATGATACACATAAGTTACAAACTGCATACACTTGAACTGAAAACTAGAGCAAAAATATTGAACATATTGGCATTTTAAAAGACGTTTTTCAAATCAGAACTGTAACGACTTTCTAGATCAGCTAAATGTTACCATTAAATATTTGCACCCTAAATAAAAAAAAAACCACACACAATACCTTCCAATCTACACATAACATCTTGTTCACATGATACTGTTCAAAAACAACTTCAAAAAGAATTTGTTGGGAATAACAGCTACTCATTAAAGCATTTAATACTGGTTAAGACTAAAACCAAACAAAAACGTATAATCTGCGTCTGCAGAACAAGTGAACAACCACAAATCCAACAACCTCAAACATCAAGTGCAAAGCAAGGGGCTAAAACAACACAAAGATGGGACACCTCCCAGTTACCATGTTTCTACATTCTAAACAGACAAAAAGTCCTTAGCAATGTGGAAGACCAGGAGTTCAGCATCCTGGAAGAAAGAAGCTGCTACTTTTTCAATTCACTGCAAAGTAAGCCTTTGCCATAATTACTATGTTGCATAAAAGTTCTGGCAAGTGTTTCTGGACAGAATCGTTACTACTGCTGAAGTTGCTTCAATATAGTCTGATCACCCACAGAACTGTTTTCTAAACTGCTCTTAACATGCTGTCCATTGATTTCTACAGTGAATTAAGAAATAATTCTCACTATTTCAAATAAAAATACTGCAAGAAGTATGAGAAATAAGGCAGTGATGAAGAGCAAGGTCAAATACACATTTCAAAACTTTTCCAGAAACATTAAATTCTTAAGAGGAAATCCTACCTGATACTCTTCTGTTGTATCGGTTAACAACTGGAGCTGCAAAATAAAGAAAACAAAATTACAAATGCTATTTGTTATTACACATTCAAAGTCATCTTGAATAACCAAGATACTTTTTTACTACACAAATCCCATACAAATCTCTTTAAAAAAAAAAGTTTCAATATGAAGGTTTCATCCATTTACTCGCCGGCGAGTAAGTGTTTATCCAAAGTTAAAACTTGATATTCCAGAAGGCTAGGATGGAGGGTAAGCGGTTTGGGGTTTTTTTGTTTTGCTTTTTAGTTGGTTTTATGTAGTGTGGTTTTTTTACCCACTTCTTAAAAAAATATAACTCTACAGAGGTCACCCAATCCTAACCTACCATCAATTCCCAGCTCACTTAGCATTATTATGAAACATTCAAGCACTGTGAGTGAGCTTTACCTATTTACCACGGATCAAAACCGATGGAACTTAATAGCTAAACCGTTACACGACACAAGTGGTGTAACTGCTCAGGCAGTGCTCCCATACTACCTCCATTCATCTATCCCTGACCAAGTCTATCTTGGCACACATTTAAACCACAAAATTTTGAGAAAGAGGATCCATTGTTTCACTGCTTCACGCTGTAAAGGTACTTCAACTTTAGCTCTAATTTGGGATGAACTTTCTGAATTTCACTATTCACATACAGTTTGGCATTAAGCCAACCATTAGTAAACAGTATTCTTTCCCCCTTTCACTGCAACCAAGTTACTGTCTTCAGTTGCTTCATTCTCAACACAAAAAAAACCACCCAAACCTGTAAAACTTCACCCAGAAGAAAACCAAAACACCATGATCCCCTTCACCACTAACAACCAGAGTAATTTTATTCTGAATGCTCTATGCCTTCCTGTTCCTCTTGCCCTCTACTGATAATTGCATTTTTCCTGATACTCCAAGTGACCTTTCTTTTTTAAACATTTAAGAATTAGATGACCCTTTATACCAGAAATCATATGCACATGATCCCATAATTTCTTAGTGATCTCATAATTTCTTAGATTAGAAACTTTTCAGTATCTCAGCATCACCTGAATATGAAGGGCAATGCTTTCTTCAACAAATACACAAGAACTCAGCCGTCTTTGAGCATTTACAACCACCCTGTATCTACATTTAAAACACATAACTGAGAATAATACCAGAAAAAAAAATCAAAATTATTGTTGTATATTCTTTTGTAATGATAAAGGAAATCCAAAGAAAGAGGAGCTTAAGGATTGGAAATAATCAGGCTAACTTCATAAAATTTTCAGCCAAATTTATCGAGGAGATAACACTCAACTTAACAAGAAGCTAACAACTGAATGCAAGGTTATTTTGAATATTGCAATTTAGATCAAGACCTAGACTTCTACTACACAACACTGACACAGTGTTTCATACATCATGCTTGAAGAGGTTCAAAACATTGAATGATAAAACTGAGAATTCAAGAAACCTTATTTTCAAACCTTTAAGCAATTTTTGCCAATAGCAACCCTTCCTGCAAATAAAGACAGCATATATTGCACTTGTCAGAGGACACCACAGAAGCAGGAAGGTTCTATCACCTTAAGTGGAGACAGATATTTGGAACAAAGATCCATTCTAGTTTATTAAACTAACAACAAATTCATGCAACTCCTTGAACTGAAAAATATTTATACATTTTGCCCTGTTCTTAGCTTTTCCCCATGGGCCTGCCTGTGGCCACCGATTACAACACTGCTCTAAACATTCACCTGCCCTGCATCAGTCCATTCATTCGTACCTCTAGTTTATCGAGCAAATGTAACTAACTGCTAAAAGGTGGCAAGCAAATCTGGACATTAAGAAATAGGAAAACTTAGTTCTTCTCCAGAGACACAGACAAATGCCTACCCTAGAATCATGGAATCACAGAATGGCCTAGGCTGGAAGGGACCTTAGGGATCATCTCGTCCAACCTCCCTGTCATGGGCAGGGACGCCTCTCAACTAGATCAGGCAACATCAGTTCTAATATGATGAAGAATAAGAGGATCAAAACCAATTAGCTCAGTTCCCACTACAAAGTGATTTATTAAATGACAGGCACTAAATTCAAAAGAGAATTTGGTAAGTTTGCAGTACAAGCACTATTTTCATATATGGATTCAGTTACTTTTAATCAACATCACTAGTAAACACATTATTTCAGGCATTGCCTTGCATACGCAATCTTTTTTTCTCCACATCTGACTACGACACTCATTTCTTACTCATGTTTAAGAATAACATTTTAACATCTTTGAACAGATCGAATATACTGCAGAAAACTCGTTGGGTTCCATAGAAAAAAAATAAATCCATTTTTCAAAGACTGTGGCTTCTTCTACAATCTTGATTTTATCCCATAGCAGGGTTCAGTGCCATCAAAACAGCACCAAGTTTTCCACAGGGTTACAAATGAGAAAAAACCATAACCTTTTAAGTACAGTTAAGAGAGCACTATTATTCTGCCTCCACAAAGCTTTTAAGATTAGAATGATAGTTTGCTTTTCTAACATCAGTGACAGTTTTCACATGTATAAAATTTCAGGTTCACTTTTATATGTTGTCAGAAGATGACTATTTTTATGCTAAAGAGATAAAATCTGACATTTCCTACTACAGAAGATTAGCATTTTCTTTTGTTCTGCCTTACCAATGAAAAAGTTCTCTTTGTTTATGCCTGTTTTCAGTACTGCACAGACAGTATAGCCACTCCTATGGCATCCTTCTGTTTTGTCATTAGAAGTGCATGGAGAAAAGCCAGGCACCAAGGACCGCTGAGAATAACAATTCACGAACGTCCCACATACACCTAGATTAGTCTGGGGACAGATTCCAAAACATTAGATGAGGCGGAAGGGAAAAATACATTTACGGTTAACCCAGCCTATTTCCTACCTAGGCTGAACGCTAACAGGCATCTCACTTAAAGCAATAGTGCTGGATACGCTAATAGTAACCTCAGGCCAGCACAAGCCCTGCCTGCCCCGTGACAGGAACACAGTGAACCCACGCACCGAGCTGGTGCCCCTCAGCAGAGCTGGTATCTGCAACAATAAAAGGAAATTGCTGCTCTGAAGAAGGAAACAATTCATTTCTCGTACTCACATGCAGAGTCTCCCTCCTGCCACGTCTCAGGTCAGTTACAAGTTAATTACAGAAACTATAAGGAGATGAAAATATTTTGCCGCACAATGACTGTATCGCAAATTCCCCATTATGTCAAAACCTCAGGTGCAGCAATCTGCAGGTTCAAAATGTCTCGTACCTTTGGCACAGACCTTGCTTTTACTTGGCTTACAGGAGCCAAGACCTAGTAACTGGGTAAACACAACAAAAACTGAGGTATATGAAAGCATCGTACCAGAAGAAACCAAAACGGCCCAATTTCCTCCCTGGCAGCCACAAGCAGGTGACACAGGCAGCGCAAAGGCAGATGGAGCGGTGCAATCCAGAGTTTTGCCATTCAGAAACGTCTGCTGAACACGTGTGTATTTTCCACACTGCCCTCGGGCACAGACTGAATTAAACACTAGATACAAACATTTAACAGGGGCTGTTTGAGATTGAAAAAGTTACAAGTTTCTGGCTATAAGATTTTTTATTTTATTCACGGTTGCAATTTCTAGAACCAATTAAGTTTTCTAGCTTCAATCAAATACTTACTAAATAAGTAGTTATTAACTTTCTGTCAGTATCACTTAGCCTCGCTCATAATTTTCCTTTTCCTGCACTGGGGAAAAAAGGTAAAAAAAAAAAACCACAAAAAATAGTGGACATTCACTCAGATACATATATATATATATATACACACACACATATATATATATACACATGAATGCCACATACATATCATAAACACTCAAAGAAGAATCAATGTTATAAAGGTGCTCAGCTTTCCAGTTTTAAAAACATACTACCTTCAGTCAGATAACTGCAAAAATGAGTCACATACTCTCCTCCCTCAAAGTAAAGGCATATCATTCCATTTATTAAATAAAAATCATTTGAACCATTTGCATAAATAAATCCATATTGTACATTCTGTTATTTAAATTCACAAATCTACCTTACATGAAACAGCACTACTGCCATACAGCTATCCTACCACTTGTAGTAGCTCCATTCCATTTGGTTTTATCACTTTAAAAATACAGATCTCAGAAGGGATATAGATTTCTATAGGGATATAGATTTCAGAAACAGAGACTGGTATGTGATAATGCTGAGAACCATAGACCTCAAATGCAGAATTCTTTTTTTTTTAAAATACTTTCCAACAGTTTAAAACCAGGAATTTCTCTGGTTTGCTTTAGCATTGAGCGTTTCCTTGAAATACCCGATGCTGGATTTTGCCTCATCACGCCCAACCTACAAGAGTTTTGACTGTGGTTATGGGCTGGTGTTAAAACTCAGCCTCCATTGCTGAAAAAGTGTGTAAAAGAGAAAGGACACGGATATTACCTTTTCTTTTTTTTTTTTCCTCCCTTGTTTCGAAACCAAAGTATTTAAGTCAAGTGACAGTAAAATCATTCTCCAACTTCACAAATCAGCTTTAAAAGAATGCTTT
>NW_009729158.1:17153-17776 GCF_000703405.1 Apaloderma vittatum | reverse complement strand
GTGTGTGGGACCCCTTCTGTGCCACTGTACTGAAAAGGGACTGGTACAAAACAGGAGCAAGCTTTTTAAAAGTTACACTACTACCATAACAGTGAGTTATTTCTCTACTCTACTCATTGTACAGTTACATAAGACGCTAAAGTGTGAAATGAGCAGAGAAATGACAACAATCCTTCTCCCAGCTATTGCTGGCCTCTTCTTACAAGTACCAGGAACATTAAATTCTTACAGAAAGGATAAATAAAACTCAAAAGACCAGTTCAGGGTCACAGGAAAAATATCTAAGGACAACTGAAGAACCGGCATTCCAGGCACGAGCTCAGAGCACAAGATGTTACCACTCTGTACTGGATACCTTGAAAACTTTCTCTTCCTCCATAAGCACTTTGCTTTTTATTAGGACCTGTGAACATTTCCTAATTACACCTGGGAGAAAAAGATGTCCACGTGCCAATTTTTTCTGACACTGGATTAAATTTGGGGAGTGCGCTAGATGATCTTTCGAGGCCCCGTCAAAGCCCTAACATTCTGTGAATCTGTGAAATTTATAGCAGCAGACTAAGCTATTGTGTACACAAAAACTCAACACAACTCATGGAACACTCAAAAATTTAACAAGTTTT
>NW_009729158.1:0-17135 GCF_000703405.1 Apaloderma vittatum | reverse complement strand
TGAAGGATTCATGCTGAAAGACAGCAAAATTTGTAACAGGTTGCATAAATTCAGTAGTAGAGTACTTGCAGTTCATAGAGCACAGACAAAGTACCATCTTTATAAAAACAAATTAGTGAAAAACAGTGATTTCCAATGTTCTTTCCCATCAAATCACAGCACAAAATCATCCTATGTGAACGAAGACAAGAGAAACAGAAGGTAAACTGTGCGTATTTAACAAGTCAATTAAGATTATCCAAACACGTGAGTTGACACTATATTAAAGCCGACATACCAGAAGCAGAGTGGAGCATAAATCTGAGGTGTGACTGTCTCTATGGAATGTCATATCAAGTTACGATAAGGAAGTGCTAGACTACAGCTGTCAAACTGTTTTTCTACACACCAAGATGTTAATGGACTTACATGAATATGAACCCTTGCAACTGTGACAAAATTTAAAGATTCAAGTATCAACTTTTTAGGATTTCTAGCAATTAAAAAGTAATGCCATAGCAGAAACAAGACTTTCATTATCAGATATACAATCATAATTTAATAAATGTAAATATGAACTTGTTTTTCAACAAGTAAGAAAGGTAATGGAGTTCCCTGGGACTGCTGCTTATAAACAGATACATGGCCATGATTTCCCCCAGGATGTCCCTCCTGGACAGTGGCACATCCCACGATCCCTCCCAGATCTCTGCTTAATAAGGTGGGGAGCATGAGTGGGGCTAAAAACTACAACAATTTTTCCACAGGTGGTTCTGGAACCCAACATTCTCATGTCAACATTTCTTTCAGAAAAGCAAAACAGGCCAAAACAGACAAGAATTTTACAGGTGCCTGTATTTTTTTCCCTTCTATTCCTGCCCCCTAGAAGAGGATGGAAACTCCGAACCTGATTAGAGGCAGGCAAGAGAGATCCTGATGGTGTCAAATGAAGCATGCCAGATATTCAGAGGAAGACAAAAGGTCAGGGAACACTAGGGAGGAATAGAGTTCTTTCAGAGGACAAACAAAGGGAGCATGGAACGTTTAAAAAAAAAAAAAGCAGCAAAATGGAAACTGTGATTGTGTACACACAGACACACTTTACTCCTCTGTAAAAGACTTCCACATCTATTAAGTTGGAAAACAATACCAAAACTTACATTAATATTAAACACTGTTTTCCTCTTTGCTACAGGAGAAGTAATAGAAGAACAGATCTCTTTTCATTCACAATATTTAAAAACAGCTCTCATCAGTAGCAAGAGATAAAATAAAATAAACTAAACAAAGTAGCAACACATCCTGGTCTGCAATTTAATTGATTTTATTTGGATTTAAAAATTATTGACACAAAAAATGGAAAAACACTGTCACGAGCCCCTGATTCTTGCTTTCAGAGTTTTTTTAGAGTCCCTCTTATAGAAAGAACATAATAAATACTTCTGAAGGAAAAGGTTGAGTCAGTAAGAAAGGCATCTATATCAGTTAAAAAAACATGGTTTACAAAGTTATGAAAGCTGTTGTGCTATTTTGGGTTGGCTCTTTTCTTATTTTTAAAGACAGAAGAAAAATTAATAAGCACTCTGGAATGAACAGACTTTAAACAGCTGATAAATTCAAGAAAGATAAATCTTTACTTGACTCCAACAAAAATAAGGGTGAACGTTTGGTTATAATACCACTTCTTGACAAAAGATGTTAAAGAGTTTGGTTTGGGTTCAAATTAAAGACGCTTTAGAAAAATGTATCACTATTTCAGTATTTTCACTGCACAACTGAATTTGAAACAGTCAAGTATGCTACAGTTTTGATGATGTTTCTCAGCAGATATTAATTCAACAGAAAAAAAAGGACGGTGACCCTGTTACACAACAAACCCTGCTCTCAGAATTTAGGAGGTAATACAGCCTGACTGAAGCCCAAGCACGGGAGAATGAACACCTATCAGGCAGCACTCCGTATTATCCGACATTGCGACGGCACGACCATCTCGTATTTCTTGCTGACGTGTCTCAGAGATCTAGCCAAACACAGCACTTTTTTTTTTTTATGAGAGTAATCTATATTATGAAGATCAAAGGGATAGCAATAACACAGGCATTTGCTTTACAGGCACAAAGTTAGACAAATTCCCAGCCTTGGTACAATCTCAGCTGAAAGGACACATTTCACAGTGATTAAAGATATAACTATATGCTGATACTACCATGGAGATTGTCAGGGTCTGAAATGGAAGACTTGGGAATTTTTTTCAAGGATTAGAAAGATAAAATTGCACAGTGAACACAAAAGGGATGATGCTGCAAAGAACTAGGGGAGTTAAGAAGCAACTGACAAATCTTCAAAGTACTGTCAGAAAAGGGAAGACACTGGAGGGTAAAGCAAAGCAAGACAGAGTAAGTGAAAAAGAGAAAATTTGCTTGGGCTTTGGAAGTCAGCTTAAAGAGGAAGGTATTTCAGAGACAGGGAAGCAAAGGAGCCACATGAGTAGTATCACAGAAGTTTTAAGAGCCAGAATGACATTAGTCATACAAACCCAACATTAGGCAGATGACAAAAGGAAAGATCCTGAACATATTTGGAAATTACTTTCATAGGGATTCTCTGACAACGAAAAAGCCCCAAAAAAGGGTCAAAGATGCATATGAAACTACAGAAAAACAGAAACATCAAGGAGAAATAACTGCAAGGTTCCTCAAAACAAATGCTTCACACAGGAGAAGACAGTTAGATCTTCCGTAGGGAACCATGAGACATTTCCCAACCAGCAAGAATCCCAGGGAGCTCCCCCTCACGCCGAGGAGCAGTGGCAAAGGAAGGCCGGCCTCTGCCTTTTCCAAGCCTCTTGACTCTTCCTTTCTATCTGACCAGTTCTGCTTTCAAACTTCACCTCATTGTTTAACAGAATCCTATCCCGCCAGAAATCATAGATATATCAGACCGCTGTTCAAAGCAATGTTTGACTGCCAAGTATTGTTCTTTAAAGCAACACTTCTCTATTTCAACTGTTTGGTTTTATACAATGGCTTTGATCTCTAAGACACTTAGAAGACTCAAGTTCACATCTCCGGACCTTTTAAAACATCAAACCCTAAAGACGTTTTTACCAGATTTTCTTCTTTTAATTGGTTATAAAGTGCAAAGTCATTGCTGTGTGTTACAAATTAACAACACTTAAGCCTCTTTTGGCTTACTTGGAAAGCTGAGACTCACCAAACATACTTGGAATTCCTGGAGATAACTTCTAAATGGGTCACAAAAAAATATCATTTAACTATGTCTTGTAAGCTAATTTTATTATTTCCAATTCCATCTCTTCCATAAACCTCTTTTCACAGATTAATGAACTGTATAGACTATGAAAACTTTAATGAGAGCAACAATCCACTGAAGGCCTCTCACGACAAGTAAGTCAGATTCACCAGGCAATTTCTACACTTCTGAAGGGAAGTGGCACCCACGCATGTGGAATGGGACATCAGCACCCAGATCAGTTTGAGTGGGGTCCAGACACAGCTCTCCCTCACTCTGACAGTAGCTGGTCCCTGCCGTCCTCTCCCAGACTTCATGGGCAAATCTGCTCTCAGTCTCACTGTGGTCAAGGATTTAAAAACGCTCTTATCAAATGAGTGTTGTTCTCAGGAACAGCACACAGCCAACTTCTCTGGAAGTAAGCGTACATACCTAAAAAAAGTACCCTTGCTGAAGCCAGGATCCTCCTCTTTACAGCTAGGCCGCTAGCTTTGAGAGCAGTATTAGCCAATGTGACTGCAACAGCCAAACACAATCCAAACGCAGATCTGGGGGGAAATCTCTGTTACAGTAATGTGGATGAAGTGGAAAATAACATCACTGGGTTCAGTGTTTACACAGCCTCAGGTACAAGCTATGCTAGTAACACTAGCAAGTTAAACACCGTACTGGATTTACACATGTGGCATCTCCTGTCACTGCCTTTTCTATAACCTCTGCCCCCTGCACAACACAACCACTCTCTCCCCTCCCACGTGCCTGCATTCTGCCCGAGAGGGTAAGACAACGGCAGCAGCAATGAGCAAAGTTACGATTCTCACTCACACCGAAGCCCTTCTACTTCCAGCTTCAGTATCACACTTATTTCAGTACCACTGTTATTTCTAAGACTATATATTCCTCCTATCAAGGCTTCACTCCTCTCTCGAATGTGTGCCATAGAAGATTGGTAAACACCAAAGTAATTAATCCACACTTAGGTAGCTGGATTGCTGCTGGTTTATGACAGTTCACTTTGGGGCTGCAACACATTACATTGCACCACACCAATGATGGGCTCGTCACTGTTTTATACTACCCCTCCTATCCAGCATGAACTTTTCCTAAAACACCTCACATAATGTCTTCAAATCCAAATTAAATACACACACCTAGAGATACTTTTACACAGCCTTTCTCAACAAACAGCTCCTCAAATAACTCACAGACATCCTACATTCCACCTATTATCTATTGCCTCATATCTGTTCTTTAGGTAGATCTTGTATATTTTAAGGCACAGCAAATGCTGCACGCATTCGTAATATTTTTCTAGGTACATTTGACATTCAAGACAACTTCAATAGCACACAATGGTGTACTTTAATTCAGATGCATAAGGAAGAGTAGATTTCCTTCTTTATGTAAAGAAAAATGATGATGATACACAGATATTCTTGTGTCTTAGCAAGGAAAAACTAAGGAAAAAAGAATAATTTTGACTCCCTCTCAGTTTCCACTAGAAACCCAACCTTAATTTTACATTCACTGCATTGTACTTTAAAGAGATTCCATCTGCTCTGTCTGTAGTACACATTAATATTCAGAAGACATCTGCAGTGTGCAGACCAAGCTTTTAATTGGAATCATGTCACAGCTACCATCACACAACACTGAATGTAAATGTTGGCTATCTGCACTTGGCAGCTGCTTGGCAGGCTTATTATAAAGTCCTACTGAGACTGATAGTGTCTTTAAATAATGCAGTAACAGGATATAAAATGTATCTTGGAAAATCAAATATTTACTATCAAGGAACAGTTTCACAATGTCATCCATACCTAATATAGTTTACCAGCACCTTAAACTACTTATTAAAAAATACTGTTTATATTTAGCCATAATTTTCAGACAGACAAAAAAATTATACAGCTGAACACTCCCATGTTTCGTTATGATATATATTTAAGCAAATCTAACTTCTACATAAAAGAGGACAACGAAAACTGAAGTTAAGTACAACTGAAATTGTGCAGTGAAGCTTGAAGCATTTATAAAAACCTAAAACTCAAGCATTGCTAAGCAGGTAAAAGCACCTGAATAAAAGAACTCAATTAACAGACGTGCTCAGTAATTTAAGACACTTTCCTACAATGTCAGACTAATTATCCTAGAATGAACAATATAGCTACTTCTTTATAAGAAGACAACAACACTGGTTAACAGCATCACCCTTTGCTTCAAATTCTTGTCAAACCATTGAACAGCAAACTACATTTTCACAACTGTCTATGTAGTTTCAGCTCCTACTCTTCTGTAAGTTCTTGGCAAGTGGGGCAGTGATCAACAACCCTGAGAGAGGGAAGTGTCTGCGTGTGTGTATATATATATATATACACATAAAAAAACTATAAAAAAACTAATCTGTCCGATGCAAGCAACTAGTTTTTACGTCACCAAACCTTACACATGTTCCAAGTTATTTAAATCTTACCAGTAGGTAAAAGGGACTTATAAACTCTTAGGAACAGCTACATTTGCTTTTCACAAAATACACATTTTCTTAGGGAATTCATCTTCCACTATCTTTGCCATAGTATCATAACAAACACTTTTTCACAAATCTAACAAGACCATGGCTCACTAAGAATTAGTTATGTTGGCACAAAAATAATTACAGAAGTAGAGGCAACATCAGAACAAAGTCTAAACTGTTGGATCCAACCGCTCTAACACTAGTGCCCTTCTCTGATAAACTAATTGGCTTAACGGACACTGCTTAGCTTCAGCACAGCTTCCAACACAAACACATGAATTACACAGAAGGGGAAGACACGATTGTTTGTGCTCAGGGCACACATACAGGGTCAGTCTCAAGTCTGTATTTACACATCCACCACCACTTTAGAACACATTATGGGAAAAGGGCCACAAAGGAAAAAAGAATAATAATTTTAAAAAAATAATTAGAGAACAGAGCAAGGTTTCGGTCCCAAACCTGAGCACACGATGAGCCGATTGATGACCACTGATTGTAGCAGAGCTTCCAATCTGTTTCAGTGCAAAGGAAAAAAGGGTTGGGCTTAGCTTTTTCATCAGTGATATACAGCTAGTCTGCTCAAGTTTGCACTAGGACAGAAAGGAAGAATTAACACGGGCAGTTACGGATGAGATGCAGTATAAGAAGCTTTTCCTTTTGCTTCTTAGCTATTTACAGTCTCAGATAAAACAGATTGGAGTCACTCTCACAGTCAGGTATTTTATCTCATGTGACAGACAGTAAGAAACAACTATAACAGAATTAGTTCTACAAAAAAGAGCAATTTAGAAGAAAAACATGGAAGAGAAAATTTAAAGCTCAGCAGAAACAACCACCAACACTGAGGGACCATGGTATTTTATACAGTCAGCATGGATGTCGCGCAGCTATACTTGCCAGATCAACCTGAGCTCAGGATTGTATAATTGAAGGTGCCTAGGTAGGATTTAAAAATAGCATTCTACAGCTAAAACAGGAGGCACATAAAAGCCCACAGTTCCCTGGTGGGGTCACTTCTAATTTCATTACCAATTTCTACTGTCATTAGTGATCTGGATGATGAAACATAGCATGTTTTTACATAAGACAAAGCTGGAATGGGTTGTGCTGTCATTTGATTTGATCTGTATAAAAGAGCAAGAGGAATTTCAATTAGAAACACCAGCATCAATCATCACTTCAAGCTGATTCAGAGCCTCATCTCGCACATCCACATCCAAATCAGGGCTTAGGCACACTCATGTATGCCAGGCAAGATACACGCACCTCGTGGTATCTGGGTCTGCATTAGGAGCAGTGTTGCCAGGCTGAGGGAGACGGTCCTTGTCTTCTACGCAGAGTCCTGGTAAGGCCACACGTGGAGGACTGTGGACGGATTCCACAGAAGTACTACATGCATGTCTGGCAATTACTCTGTGTGTATACAACAAGAACTACTACTTCATTGCCAGTACAATTATACTCATCAATAATTCACAAGTGGATCTTATTGCCTTCAGATGTAATTCTGTAGCAGTTTCTTTTAATAAAGTATAAATAAATTTGAGTAGATTCTAAATATGTATGGGCTTAAATTTTAAAAAGTTAAAACTTCTAATCTGGGCAATCATCAGGTTGTGATATATAACCAAAATATGAGCAAAAATAGCTTCTGTGCCACATCTCAAAATAATGTATTTTCTAGCTTTTATTCCTCCAGATTTAATCTTCTGACAATATCAAGTCGACATGCAGCAAAGCTTACTTAAAGCATACAGCTGTAAAAAGAATAATCTCCATGTAAAAAAGTATTTTGACAGATAACTCCCATTCACACACTTCCACTAATTGCATCCTAACATAAATATGCAAGAAACAATAAAAAAAATTCCCTGACCAAAGTGAGCTGCAGCAGGTGATAAGTACTACAAGGTTCAGCTTCCAGATGAATTGATTTTTAGTAGCAAAACTTCTAATAGAAAGCTCCCCAACAGTCACTGTTACACACCACGGTACACATTGTAAATCTTTCAGCTACGAAAGGTTAACAGTGTCTGCATGTAAAAGCAACACTAGCAAAAGCAGCACGCATCATACAAAGTCATACTGTTTCACAGTGCTACGAAAAAATCACACAAAGCACAACATTTAACAATTATATTTTTTGAGAAGAAAGATATTAAAATTACTTCTCAGAGATATGAGAGAGAGATGCCTATACAGAACACAAGAGAAACTGAAACTCAGTTTATGGCTGTTTGTGATGAAGTTACACAATCACATGACTGGAATTGAAATCATGGGCATATACAAATTATATTCAGTGATGTTTAACCTCTATGCACTTCAGCAACTGGAGTATTTGAAGTAATAACACCACCCTGAATAGTATTAATTTTAGAATGAAAATACTCATGGAATATTTCCCCCACCTTTCCCCAAAGATGTCAAAGGTCAATCAATGGAATATCAATCTATTTCAATGATCCATCAGTCATAACTTATCTTGAGTGTTACAAATACTCGGGAATTCTCATCAGAAACACTGACAAAACTAAATGTTAAAAAAAGTGTTTCAGAACAGTTACTTAAAAAAACCAAAACAAACAAACAAAAAAACCCCAAAACTCCATCATCTTTGAATTTTCACTCAGGGCTATCCATGAGACATCTTTCACAGATATTCGCCACAGCAGTGACAACCTGAGGCTGATCAGTTCCTTACGCTACAGCATGTCCTCGAGGAAGCAATTCTTCCTGAATGAACAGGATTAGCACAAGTGTTGCCACAGAAATGGCACTGTTTACTGGAGCCTCATCAGGAAAAACACACACAAATATTTGTATTTTTCTTTTTTTAAAATCTCTTCTATGGAATACAGTTTTCCCAATAGGAAGCAGAAAACAATATGCTATCCCAAGGGAGGAAGAACCAAAATGGAAATGAAGGGCCATCGTGACATCCTGCTTTGTAAGTCTGTCAATATGCAATCACCAAGAATAAGGAACTTGGCAATTGTTTAAAAATACAGAGGAGAACTACAGAGTAATGTCTCAACCCTCATCTAAAACACACAGCTTACTCCTCACACAAGCTCCATCCGTGTTTTCAGAACACTCCGCAACAAGAGAAGCAGTACTTTAAGCTTTGCAGTCCTTCATCACATACCACTGGGATTCAGAGGACACAGTTACCAAGGGTTGTTTTACCGAAACCACCACTTCACTTTCAACTTGCAATCCTAGTCCTTCCTCACACAACAATTCAGAAAGAAGTTTTGTGACAATTTGCTTGGTTTTGCTGGTAAGGTCCCTGATCATGGACCATGTTGGCTTGGACTTCACCAACATCCGAAAAGGAATTCAGGGTTCCAGACTTCCGTAAGACGACCTCAGAAGGAAAGCTGCCATCATACCGGTCGGAAAGCATGTTCCTGCAGTTTCTGAGAAGAAACAAAACTGTTCTTCAGGCCACCCTCAGAAAATTGACAAAAAGTAGAACCAAGAGTGGCTATATTTATTCTAAGAAAAATAAAAGACAACTTTGTTTGTTGTTGTTTTTAAATTATCACCAAAGCAATGCTACAGAAGGAATACCTGCAGTCCCTCCCACGTGCCTTGAAGACAGGCTGCTCCTAGAGCTGTCTTTGCCCCTGGAGGGAATCTCCAAGCCTGTATCAGGAGCAGAATTGCCACGATTCATCATTTGCAATTTTGACATGGAAAAGAAATGCCCCAGTATGGGATAGGCTAGAAGCAAAACTACTACAATGCTGGCCTTTATTATACACAGCTCGTAGTGTACTTGTGTTACACAGGCCAAAACCTTACAGCACGATAAGGGCAAAACATGCTTACTTCCTCCTAAATCTCCCCTCCCTTCAAAATATCCTACCCATTAAAGCACACACTGCCACAATCACCACAGTTTTCACAGCCTCACAGACAAAACACCAATGACCACAAAGCACTGCTTGTTCCGTGTAACAGATTTCTGGAGTTCCTACCTGACAGTCCCTCTTTCAGATTAATACTTTTAAAAGAAAAGGATCCTTTTGCACTAAAGAATCTCACAGGCACAAACCCTTTAGGAAAATCAGTATATTGGTCCAAGTCTTTTATACATTGGTGTTTTGTCCACACTCAGACTTCTCAAATTCCCCACTAGTTGCTTTTCTAACCAATGTTCTTAGAATTTACCACTTACTTTGTTTGTTTCGTATTACAGTGATTCATAAAGATACTAAAAATGCTGTGGAACTGATGGTACCTCAGGAAAAAAATTACACCTACCTGAATCAAAGAATCTTGATGTATCAAAAAAACACCAAACGATTGTTAGATACCACAGAAGGATTAATGGAAAGCCAGGCGTGGAACACAAAGATGCAGGTGCAGTAGTGTATCTAAAGGCGTCTACAGTAGCATTATGGAGGCAAGAATAACACCCTTCTAAAAGAGGAACCAGTACATGTGTCAGAGTTATATTTGTCCTTGCCTCCCTCTTCTTTCACAAAAAAATATTAATGATCATTCACAAAGTTGAAAACGTTACTAAAGCCAGTGAGAAACATTCACAGCTCATCTTGGCTACACTTCCAGTCTTCATCTGAATAATGAGCAACTGCTCTTTGTTAATCATTAATGCTTTTTAATGACTGACTGGTGAATAATTTGAAGTGAGCTTATTCTCTCTTGTCTCCTCCTCCTCTTCTCCGAGATCTCCATTGTTCTATTTTAGGTAAGAGGGTACCACTAAACTTCACTATTAGCAGAAGGGGACGATGGCACGCTGCAACGCTCACAGAATTTTCTCAGCACCATAATATTAGTATAGCAAATGAAAAAAAAAACCCCACAGTTAAAAAGAAGTTAATATTCAGTACAATATCTAGCAGTGCAATATAATAATTTCCTTATCTTAATTTTAGAACCAGATAGAAGAATCCAATTTTCTAAGTTTCATACATTTTTTCTTACACTAACCTTTTTCAACACAGAAGCGTAAGTTTTTAAGAATTCAGCATTCATTTACAAAGACTAGTTATCCACTTCCTTTAGTTACATTTTTTACAGGTTAGGACACAGCGTAATACAGTTTCTATTTGCCCAAAGTAACAAAAAGATACTAAAAAAGCAGACCCTGAGTCTAGAATTCCAATTATCTACATAGTTACAGTTAGTATCAAAAGGCCTTTTAGAAAATATCAAGCTTAACATTGAAAAGTTCAACTAGTACGCAGTGTACCACAAATACAACAATTAAAAAAAAAAACAAACCACAACTCCTTGCTTCCTTGCATTTTAGGATGTACAGTGCACTTAGGGAAAGCAGAACAATTATGTCAAGCCCCTAAGAGCAAACTGGAATAAGAGGGTATCTTTCTCAAGAGATTGTAAGGACTAGCAAACAGATGCTATAGGAATAACAACAGTGCTGATGTCAGAATAAGTAACTTGTATTTTTAAATTAACATAGAAGTTCCTCCCTTCTAATGTAAACCAATATATGTTTAGCAATATCCAGCGATACCTGCAAATTTCAGTCAACTCATCAACAATTTTGTTTCTCAGCCAGCCAGCAGCTTTAATCCCTTCACTGCATACTTTCAGTTCTTTTACTATCTCAGTAAAAATGACTTATTACACCTGTACTTTAATTAAATTTTCATTTGCATTGAAGATTACTTATGAAACCTTCCTTCAGGCTCCACTGAGACACAAATGGCGACTTCATTAGAACTACATCACTTCATCAAAAAGTCCCAGTCTTACTCCTGTAATAGAGTAAATTCAATCTTATGAACAAACACCAAAAAGTATTCTGTGATAACCAAATACAGAAGCAAAAAGATCTCCAGAAAAAAAAGCTCTAGATATTTTGTCCAAATAATGAAAGAGAAGTTCAATCAGTCTTCCTTGATACTTAGTTTATCTTCAAAGCACGCCCCTGTGAACACGATAAATATAGGGAGTGAAGTTCCATTACTACTAACAGCAGTTACTGCATTTAATCCCTCAGATTTAACTCAGTGAGAACCAGCTCTGCCAAAGCAAAGACGTGTAAGTATAGCAGCTGCACAATCGTAGTCGTAGTAACTGCTGTTAGTACTAACGGTTTGAAGCGGTTTAAGTCGGCCTGAATCAGTTTATGTTAAACACGTTCAATATACTATGGTGCCAAGGCCGACTAAAATGAGAAAATTAAATGTAGACATATGTTCCTCTTAAAACATGGACACATCACTAGTACTTTGTTCTAGACTTGATTTCATGTTATTAATTGAGATTAAATAATAAATAAAACTCTAAAGCTGCTTCTACACCTTCAGGTTGATAAGCTTGCTTACATAGCCATCCTTTTAAAATATATCACAAAGAAAGTATGTGTTATTTCTTTGTATACCAAATTCAAAGGCTTAATACAGTTCGATCACAATCTAGAGCTTCTTCCTCCATCTTCCTAAAAATCTAGAGACTACTTAAGCAGAGCACAAGACAGCTTTCTTATAATTACTGTTAGGCTATGAAGTCACGAGTCAGTCAAATTTCAAAGAAAAATATATAAAAAAAAAGCACTAGTAATTATCAGATTATGAAAGTCTCCAGCTAGATTTGAAAGAGAGTAGCTATTCTTCAGACTGAATTTACATCATATAATGCACTAATACCGCAAAAAAAAATGTTCTACAATAAGAGACTCTCTTAATGTTAAGGACAAAAAATGAAATAATAAAAAAAGAAAAACATAAAACCATCAGAGTGAGGAGAGAGCTACTGTGCTTTATTCCCAGTAAATTAATAGTTATGGAGGAAGTAGGTAGGTGAAAGTACTACTAAAAAGTTAAATATACTTTCATTTTAAGGGTGACAGTGTCTCACAGGAACACTTGCAATAACCCATGGATCTGAATTACACAGAATCGTAGAATGCATTGCATTGGAAGGAACCTTTAGAGGTCATTTAGAGCAGGGAATTTATTTTTTTTTCTGAAAAACATCTGAAAACTTGGAACACTATTCTTCAGACTGACTACTACTCTCCTTATACTACCCTTCAAGAGTGTTATCATCTGATTTCCATCAATTAATAAACTTCCTTGAATTGTTTCAGGGAAGAGCAAGGAGTTATGGCCTGACCTCTAACCTGATGCAGGCAGAGCATAAATGCTCTGTGACTGCTGTCACAGTAATTCCTGAGGAATTCCACAGGACATGTCAGCCAAGTGGACGTATCAGCCAAGTAGAGAATAAGAAAGGGTAAGTAAACAATGTTTAAGAAGTAACTAATCTGAAACAGGTTTAATTTAATATTAAGCACTACTGTTAACAATTAAAAAGATGGACTGAACTCTTATTCTCTATCATGTCCACGATCAAATGACATAAAAGTGCATTCCCCTACTCCCTTCTGCACCCCTTCTGCTCAGACATCTGACTGATGTTTTGAAGATGACATTTAGCAAATCCCTGAATTTTAATTGGGAAGGTCAGTGCAGAACTAAACAGGATCTTTTCACCTCTTCATCCAGATTCCTATGTACCACTTTCCTTCATAACAACAGAGCAGACTGAAGAGGATTATTTCAAAAGCAATACATTAAGAAACGTTCTCTTTTACTCGGGGAGCAGCTGAAAAGCACACAATCTTTCCTTCACTATCGATGTGAAACCCTGGGAAGAAAAAATTCTATTTGCACTACAATACTTGGCATTAGTTAAAACATTTGAGTTGCTCAAATTAGTACATAATCCCCAAAATATTTTAGTTCCTCTGTTAGTTACACTGAATATCCTTGAGAATAAACAGGTGGGTTTTTAATTAACTGTTTACTATTACAAACAAGGAGACATAAAATGGAAAGCTTATGGTGCAGCACCTCGTACCTTTGTGCAACTGCCTCACCTGACAGGGAAGGAAAGCTGCCAGCCTCCCTTCAGATGTGCTACTGAAAACAGAAGGTTCCCCAAAGCCATGATCGAGTCTCAAACAGCCTCAACACATCCATTTGGAGCTTCTTTGTTAAAATTACAAGTGTCACGGTGAAGGACATTTTAAGAATACATATTCATCCTTAGCTACATCCTCAGCCTGATTCTTAAAGTTCTCACTTTGCATCTTTTTCCAAGTACGCCAACTTGTCAATTTTGTAGTTATACCAATCAAATAAAGGCTTGGAGGAAAACTGTATGTATTAATTCTCGGCCATGGCACATGGGGTAAATGTTTCTGGAATTTCCCCCCTCCACATTACAATTTTCTTTCCACATACTCCTTATTTTTTTTAATGGCCTCGAGTTGCGCCAAGGGAAGTTTACATTTGACATTAGGAAGAATTTCTTTACTGAAAGGGTTACCAGGCATTGGAAGGGGTTGCGCAGGGCAGTGGGGGAGTCCCCATCCCTTGAGGTACTTACCCTTCTGGTATTCATAGTGCTTAGGGATATGGTTTAGTCAGGACTTGTCAGTGTTAGGTTAATGGTTGGACTGATGATCTTAAAGGCCTTTTCCAATCTGGGCAATTCTGTGATTCTACTCTGCTCTCTGCCGAACAGGCACATCCTGATGGCTTTTGATCAAGTATACAAAAACAATTACAGTAAGGGATGAAACTCCAGGGGGTTCAGAGAATAAACGTAAACGTGGAAGGAATTTCTCAAGCATCACAAGAGAATAGAAGTCTTTTTGTAGTCTAATTAGTTTCAGTGGCTCTTACTGAACTGATGGAGTGCCATTATGGCAGGAAAGGAACCACTGTTGTCACTACATGAAGACATTTGCCATGTGATTTACAACAAAGGCTGAGAGATGATTCTGATTTTAAATTATTTCTCCTTTCTCTTACCATATGCACTCAAAGCAGACCAAAAAAAACAAACTCCAAACATTTAACCTATCTAAAGGGTTCTCTAACTTATGCATGCAGATGCAGCCTAGCGAGATAGACAAATTCAATACTGTGCTAGAAACAGATACATGAAGAAAAGCCCATTATTCGTACAGACATCTTTCATACTCCCAACAGTTACAACCAGGTTACTTATTTGAACTAGCTTTACATTTTCTTAATGTAATCCTCTACAAAAACAACTGCTCAATTTCATCTTTTTAAATAAAAACAGGCACAGAAACATTTTTAAAACATTCAGTTGACCTATCTTTGCAACTCCAAGGCAACGAAGTGTAAACCTAGGAAATCTCAAAGTCTTTCCTAAAACGTCCAAGATGAAAAAATGCAATCTTAATAAACAGTACTAGGGCCTGTGCAATGAGATTACCTGAGACTCATATCTTGTGTGTTTTCTCTACCTTTAAGTGTCCTTCAAACTCTAGGCAGTCTGTAAGCACACAGACCTGGTCTTCGACAAGGCAGAAGTATTGTCCTATCTGTAATATTCACAGAAGGTAGAGATATCAGAATTCCTGACTAAACATTTTCTTGTCAGTAAAGCCTTCTATGACGACAGCTACAAGAGAAATCTAAACACTGCATCGCCATGGTTGATTGCCACCCGCACTGTTAAAGAACGTAAGAAAGAATCTCCCTGACCTCTGCTGTTAAACAGAACACAGCACTCTTCCTCTCCAAAGTCCCTGAAACTAAGAAGGGAATAGCAGGGATTTCAGATAAGAACTGATACAGCCTTACTGACAGAGCCACTTGCCTCCAGGCCTCTGACTAGGAGAAGTGACAGTGATCAGCCCTGTTAATTTAATTTCCTCTCTGATCAAGATAGAAAGATCACGAGCAGAAACCTGAAGGAACGACCTTTTTGCTTTGGACAGCCTCACCACATTAAGCTGTATTTAAGAAGTTGTTTGCCATCATCAAGTTTTCAGATTTTCATCTGAAAACCTTTAACTTAAGAGGATGCTTTCAGCTGCAGTTGCCAACATTTACCAGGAAAACTTTAGTCTTACTTCCCTAGAGAAGGTCTTCCACCCCTACAACAATAAACTGATCAAGAAATAGAAAAGTTGCTTTCAATGACATTAAAAGCTCTGGGGGAGTAGGGTTTTTGTTGCTTATGTTTTTGTTAGTTTGGGGTGCCTTTTTTGTGTCGTTTTTTATTTTTAAGAAAAATAGTATATCCTGAGGTATTGTATGTTTAAAAAGATTATATCCAACTATTTAGCGCAATTTTTCCAGTCTAGAGCTTTATTTTAAAAAATATATTTTACAAGAAACTATAGCTTCTTATACATTTAGATATGCTGGAAAATACTGCTGATGAGGGTTGCAGGACAAAATCACTTGTAATTATCATCAGGAATCTGTGCTCACACCTGCACGTTCCCTTAAGTCAATCCAGTCACTACCAGTGTCCACCTCTTCACCTTCCATCTTTCCTTCCTCACGTCCCAAACAAAACCTCTCTCTCATTAGAAAAAATGACCATTCAAATATAGACAGTAATTGCAAATTGCTTTTTAATTATTCTGACAGTACATTTTACTCTTCGTCCTCTTGCCTCTTTCATGTCCTGTTTAACTGTATATTTTCAAGAGCAGAAGCTGTGTTTTACTTTGTAAAGTCCACGGCCTAAGGGCTGCAAAAACAGTTGGTTTCTCAATGCTTCCTTAATTCCTTTGTTCCACAGTTTAATTTCTTCTTGTTGCTTTAAAACTGTTAACTGGAGAACAGAGGAATGTGCCGCATCCACAAGGTGACATACAGTAATTGATCTAAAAGAGGATCCTCTATCAATAAAAGTCAGAAACCTTTACTCACGTTATAGGTCAAGGGCACAGGAACTCCCAATGAGGGCACCGAAAGTTTAGGGAAAGCACGCCTTTTCTCACCTTATTAGAAGGACAGAGGATTCAGCAACTTCAGATCCAAAATTCTAGGTGTGCCAAGAAGCACCTTTCATAAATATTTGAAATAGCTTTTTGCACTGAAGCTCAATTACAGCTCAACTCATAAACGCTGCATTGCACAACACACACCGTACAGTTTCACAGGATAAAAATGGAAGTATCACAAGCGGTGTTTCATTGTCCAGCTCAGGTAAGAAGTATCTTACAGTGCTACAATATAAACAGGAATATACAAGCAGTTTTGAATTTTCGCTATTTAACAACACAGTAAAAGTTATTTCGGCGCTTTTTAACAAAGGCTTTCAACACACACCACCACCGGCAATAAATATGCCCGGTTTCAGCGAAAAACAAACCAACCACCAACTTGCCCACGATGACTTAAGGACAGAACTGCACAGATCAGTACAGGAGAGGCTGCACAGTAACACATGATCCTCCCTATCACATGCTTGGCAGTAGCTCCATTCACTCCGATAACCCCGGGCAGACCCCAGGCGCGGCTGAGGCCGTTGCGGGGCAGCTCCGCGCACAGACCCAGCGAATCGTCTGCGTTGGGAAAACGCCTTGAAGCTCACCGAGTCC
>NW_009729157.1:29453-37295 GCF_000703405.1 Apaloderma vittatum | reverse complement strand
TTTTTTTTAAATTTATTTTATTTTATTTTTAGCTATTTTTGTTGTCCTGGCCTACTTTATAAGCTGCAGCACTCCTTGAAACTGGAATTTCCCCTCCAACAGCTGCCCTTAGGTAGAGGGGCTCATTGCCTATGTGGGGACAACCAGGTTTTGCCAAAGTTCCCGTTGCTGGAAATAAGGAGAAGCAGGATCCCACATCCTCCAGGTCCTATATCCTCCACTTCCCAAATCTCCTGCATCCCAAATCCTGACATCTCACATCCCCCTGGATCTTCAATCCCAAGTGCCGCTTCCTCAAAAGTCCCAAATCCCACATCCCCCTGGACCCACATCCCCAGCTCCCCCCCCTCCTGCCCGCGAGAGAAGGGGGACTCTGAGGCCAAGTCTCTTTAACTCAAAAGTGTTTAAAGCCTCTCCAGGTCTTGGAAGTGGTCACTTTGACTGGTTTTGGTGGCTCTAACAGGGGGTGGGAAGGGCAGCTCTGGCTGAAACCCAGCCCGGAAATCTCGGCCGGGGCTCTCACTCACCCCAGCGGTGGGGAAAGCTGCCCAGAACAGGCCAGCCCTGTGCAAAAAATGGGAACCTGTGTTGCCGATGAAAAGTGCTTTCTTTGGGTAGGATGTTTGTGTTTCCTTTGGCAGTGCTGGAGCGTGCACAGCACCTGCCTGGGGGGGGCGGGCTGATTCACACCCATCCAGCCCCTTCCCTTGAAAGTGGGAGGAAAGGGAAAAGGTTTGGGAAACGCTCCAGTGCCGGTTCTGCTTGAAGCTGGTTTGTGGCTAGTGAGTGCCTGGCCTGGGCAAACATGTGGCAGTGGTCTGAAAAGCTGGGATCTCTCCCAGGAGCCCATGCAGGAGCCCAGGGAGATGCTTATCCGCTGCCCTGGCAGCACCCGTGGAATGGAAGGGCAAGTCCTAGCACCATCCCGGTCTGCCCAAGATGCTCCATTCCAGGACGTGTCTTTTCTCACCCCAGGTGGCCGTGGCTGAGATGTTTACTGGAAGCCACCAAGGCCACCAAGGGTGGGTTTGGAGGCAGAAGGATGGGCAGCAGCCCGGGCTGGTGCTCTGCACCTTTCCTTCCCTGCTCTGCTGCGTCCTCTGCCCCAGGGAGCACAGCGTCACCATGCAGAGTGCGCCCCGGCTCCCCGGCCCCTACCCATCACTTCTCCACAAAAGCCAGTTCCATTTCCACAGGGAGAAAGCTTTGCCAGCAGGAAGTGTAGATTTTAAGAAAATTCAGCAAGAAAATAGTAGCCAGTGACGCCATTTTTTAGCTCAGACAGGGCAAAGGCTCTGTCCTCCAAACCTTCCTGGGCATTTGGATTGTATCCATAGAGTAAGGCTAACGCTGGTGTGGGACTGTGCCAGCTCAGCCAAAATTGTTGGGTTGGGTTGTTGTTTTCTTTTTTTTCCCCTCTCTTGAAAGTACTGTCAAAGTGAAATTTTGTATTTTGACATTTTGTTCCAATTTGAATGAAACAGGGTGAGTTTTAGATGATGAGATTTCCCTTGAAACAGGGATTCTGGGTCTGTGTCCAACCCTAACCCTCCGGTTTACTTAAAAGCTGTCGGCCCCTGCTCCAGGCTTGGACTTGATGCTCCGGGGAGCGAAATGCTGCATCTCAGTGAAAGGAATTGTAGCTTATGGCCATAGCAAATGCTCCTCCATCCTCCTTGTGTCTCCTCAGAACTCAGCCAGATTGAGCATCCCTGTGGAGGTCCCATTCACAAGGCAGGGGACAGGCTGCACCCTCCTTCTTGGGCAACTTTCCATCCACCCAGACCCTGGTCATGGTGAGGACTGACGTGAGAAGCAGCTGCCTGGGCTGTATTTCCAGGCTCAGCTGCTTCATTCATGGCAGGCCCCTGAGGGGTCTCATGCACTGGCCACAAGTCTTGGAGTGGGATGGAAGGGACAGGCAAACACACCTCTCATGGTTTGGATAAGGAACCCCCCATTTTTAGGCAGCTCAAGGTGCCATGCAGCCTTCGCCATTGATTTACAGATGTGTCTGTGTTACGTTGAGCTATTGGCTGATGGTTATGCTGCTCCTGCGACCCAGCAACACAGCCTCAATTAAACTAAACTACTAGACTAAAATAAACCTATTTGGAGAGCTGAGACCAGGCAGAAGTGGAGCAGATTTGTTGCTCCAACAAGTCCATGGCTGTGGAGCCAAACTGATTTTGAAGTGATAGTCTGGAAGGTAGGACTAGATGATCTTCAGAGGTCCCTTCCAACCCCTACCATTCTATGACACTGTGGTCTGAGCCTGATGTCTTACATTGAGGCATTTTGGCTGGGAAAAAAACAAGCTTTGGGAGATTTTTTTATTATTTTTTTTTTTCATAGGCAAGATCCTCTCATGAATCTCCCATTACAAGAGGCTCCTTCTTGGGGGGAACAGGAATCCCAATGGACCATCCCGTGGGCATCTGTCCATCCATCCCACACCCCTGTCCTGCAGTGCCGTGCCTGGGGCTGCCACTGCCGACCCCCAGCAAGGGGCCTGTGTGTGGCTCAGGGAGGAACTCGGGGGACTTGCAGGAAGCTTCATGGCGTTGCTGAGGATGGAAAAATCCCAGAGATCTGCCCTTTCTCTGAGAAGACATCTGAGCTGGGAGGTGTTTTTCTTTCCATCCAGTCAGCACGACTGCTTGGAAATTTCCTACGCCGGCTCCCAGCTGTAATGTTTTCATAACGAAACGAAACGTCTGGCAAAGCCCTGAAAAATGATTCGCCAATTAGTGACTTACATCTTTTCTGCAATTCTATCTCATTAGCCTCTACTAAAAAGAAATGAGTTAAATAATCATTAAAAAAAAATGGTCAGTCCCCAGGAGCGCCCTGCAGAGTCCTCCTGGTTGCTTGTTGATCTTTCCCCCTCACTAGGGGACGCCCCGAGGTGCCGATGTGGCCGACACCAACCCAACACTGCCCACGGCTCATCGATGGGAGCTGTGTGGCTCCAGGTGATGGTTCTGGGCTGGCTGTACCTCTACAGCTCTGTGCCTCATCCCTGTGGGAACAAGGCTAGATGATCTTCATGTTTTAAAATGGGGTGTTTTAAAATGGGGTGTCCTCCTTGGTGGGTTGTCAAGATAATGTGCCTGAGCAAGCCCTCAGGGTCCATGTGGACGCTCCCTGCACCATGACCGGGACCTTTCTGCCCTTTTCAGAGCTCCCTGCCTGCTGGCGGAGGGGTCTAGGGCTCAAGGGATGAGAGGGAAGGAATGCTGACTCAGTGGCCAAAAAGACTTACTGGGCAACGTGAGGAAATGCTGGCGCAGCATTTTTTTTTTTTTTTTTTAAATGGTCGACTCAGCATGTTGGAAAAACGTTGCTCAGCAATCTGCAAAAATGTCAACTCATCGGGTTGCAAAACACACGGAGCCATTTGCAACCCCGGCCAGCTGAGCTGTGCACAGACCTGTCCTGCCCCTGCTCTTTATTTTCTGCGGATGCGGCTGGGGAATCCCATCAGACTCCCACGTTTGAGGGGTAGAAGCTCTCACCAGCCCTCAAGCTTGCCCAAGCCTTGGGCTGGCCACCCTTGGGCTGTCCCGTGCCACTTGGTCTTTGCCTCAACAGCTCCCTGAGATCTCAAAAAAACATGGAAAACATGCATATGGGGAGGTGTCCGCTGCCATAACCCCACCCTCGTCGAGCTCCTGCAGCTACGGGGGCCTCTGCGGTCACAGCCCGGAGCTCGGGCTGGGACTCCCTCATGCCCACCTGCGGTTGGAATGGCAGAGGATGGGCAACGCCGCCCACAAACTCACTGAGTTTTCAGTGGCCCCCGTGCCTCGTGCTCATGAAGGCACTGGGAAACCAAGCAGCGATTTCCAAAACACCTGCAAAATCCAGGATTGAAGCGAATCGATCCGGCTGAGCCTTTCAGAAGGCTGCTCCAACGCTGCGGTCCCCCCTCTCCCCCCAGCACCGCACGCGGATTTCCCTGACAGCAGAGGAAGCAACGAGGCATGCAAGAACATTTGCTGATGGCTCCTGCTCTCTGAAGACATTGTAAAATGAACGGAGGAAAGGCTCCATTAAGGAGCGTGCGTGTGCTACGTGTATTCCTCCCTCATCTCAGCCCCGAGAGGGTTTCGGGGCCCGGCTGCTTCAGCTCCAGCCAAGAGCGACTTGGACCTCTGCAAGCCTTTTTTTTTAAAAGTCTCTGTTAGAGATAATGCTCAGGGCCTCGGCCGGGAGACACAAACACAGCTAACACCACGACAGGCCGACCACGCTGCAGTTCTGAGTTTATTAGAAACAGCTGTCAGTACATCCTTCTAAAACATTACATGTCAATGTGCTTTATTGCAATTTTTTTATTGCATTTTTTTTTTTGATCTAGAGCAAGTAGGCCCAGGATGCTTAGTGTCTGGGATTTAAAAGCCCAACCATCTAGTAAAAGAAAGTACAGCAAAATTGTAACACACCTGGTGACAAGTACAGTGTTGCATTACTGAGCTAGAAACTACAGGATGACTTGTCTGAAAACACTAACATACAATTGGTTTCCTTATGAAGCAGTTTGTTTCTTTTCTTTAAAAGTTAAACTACATGAATTATTTTTTCTTTTTTTTTTTTTTTCTTCCCCCCCCCCCCCCCAACTACCCCATAAACGACAGAAGAACAGATTTTACACAAATAACAAACAAGAGTACCAAAGTTACATGCTGGAATTCATCTGGAAACCAAAATAATTCGATAGCTTCTGGAGAAGCAGGTTCTTAACAGATGCAGTTTCCCTTAAAGAAAAGAGAACTCAAAGGAAAAGCAGAAACATTAATGCAAAGGTTGTACAAAGGAGTGTGCTGTTATTTCAGCCCTCGATACAAGATCAAACACCCACTCATGCTTTACATTGAACCACACCTTATACAAAGAGTCCACTCACAAAGGGACACGTACCAACACCACCCATTGCACATCAGCTCTGGACAGGGGGTCTGGGGGAGCTACTGAAACGTGCAAACATTTGCTGCATCTGGCAGGAGAGCGAGAGGGTTTTCTTTTTCTAAACCTTTGCTCAGAGCAAGGCTGAATGCCTCGTCCCAGAGTAAATAACTCTCCAGTTCAATTCAATTTACAAATAAAGCAGTAAAGCCCCGAGGGAATCCAGAGTTCAGCATTTCAGAAGCACATATGCAAGATGAACACAAGAAACTCCTTTTCATTTGACAAAAACAAACCCCATTCTGCCCAAACACACGGCAGAATGTGCTAACAGTGAATTTTGTTTCATTTTTAAGGGGCAGTGCCACTTACAGCTAATGCATATAAATGTGTACGTGAATATATTTTACATATATCTATATACATACAGTACATATACACACACACGCGCACGCACACACACAGATGATGCAGACCATTACAATCCCGTGGTGCAATAAACAGCCAGATATACAAAATTAACAGGTTTCATCAAACGTATCTTTGCTGGATGCAGAAGTCACTCACGAAAACAAAACAGACCAAAACTCCAACCAGCCAACTGAACACAAACCCCCACCGCGTCCGATGAGACCCGGGGGCAGCCCGTGGCTGGCCCCAGCACCCGACAGCTCCCCTGAAGCAGCACAACTGATGCCGAGGGGCAGCGATATTCACCCTTGGAGACATTTTTGTCTTTAGATGCAACCATTTTTCCAAACGATCCTGAGCCCCTTGCTACGAGCACTTGGGAAGCGCACAGGTACGGCGCTGCCGAGCACAGAGGGAAGCATTTCTCACCTCGTTTGCCAACGCCAATCTCACAGGAGCAATCCCAAGGGAAGGCGGTGGAGGGGAGCATCAAATTAAAACTGCTTTCTCTAATACAGGTTGATCAATGGATTGGGTTTTCTTTTCTATCAGTTAGGGACTATTCTCACTTTTTCGCCTCTGAAGCTCATACAGTTTTTTAAAGGCAAATTTTAACCATTAAATACGGTGAGGCTATGTCTATAGCAATTTAAAAAAAAAATGCAAATTCTGCATTAATTGTATGGAGCCAGTCCTTCAAGCTCTGCCATCACCTAAACAGTTAACAAGCTAATGCTCCCTCTCTGCCCCTGTGAACAAACAGGAAGGAACCAAAAAGATTTCAAGAGAGAATTTTTTTTTTCCCTTCCCATTCAGTGGAAAGTATTTCTGCCCACAGAACGCAAGATTCACAAAAATGTTGGCCAAACTTCATCCAACCCCATCCGAAGCTATTCCTCACGCAGCACTTAACTAGCCGAGCCGCCTCACCAACAGGCTCGCGTTTAGTCGGGCCAGTAACTCAGTTCCCTTCTTCTGGCTGCACAGGTCATGCCAAGGGAAACGAGGGGATCAGTGACACACGTTCCCTTCCAATACAGAAAGAGGAGCAGCTCCTTAAAGACTTCTATTCATTTCCTACCTCCTGGCATGCACATTTAAGGAGAGAACGACCGGCTATTCCAAAGGGAAGGGTCTGCTCTGGCAGCTCCTCTTTCTTTCGCGGTTCAAGGTGGAGGTTCTACTTGACGGTCAGTCTGCTGCTTCATCGAACTACAACTAGAGGGATGCTTTAGGATACTGACCCTTCCCCTGTGTTAAAGTGATTTGCTTTGAACACCGAATTTGAACTAGCCTAGCCCCCCTCCCTTCACTGCACCTTTGTTCTTAGAGAATGTTGTTTTGATTTTCCTGTTCCAAAAGCAGAGGTTGCAAAGCAACGTAAGAAAACTACATGTAAGAAAAAGTGATTTTAAACATGATCGAAACACAACCACTCCCAACTCATCATAGTGCTCTGTAAAACTGCATTTTGAACCTGTCTTTTACCCCTCCTGATCCTCAAGCAGTACCTGTTTCATGTCTGCACAATGCAGCAAGCATACAAGACTCACTAACGTTTCAGATTTTTATTCCCTGTTGGTGTAAAAAAAATAAAAAATAAACAAGACATTCAAAAACAGAAGCGAGATTGTTCAAGTACCAAATAAGGGGCTTTTCCAAACTTCAGGTGTGACACTCCCATCGCAATTCTGCTGTTTTAAACAGCCACAGCGTTTGGTTACGGACCCAGTGCCTCCCTAGCTCACAGAGAGCCCAGGATTTGGGGCAACCGAGAGCGTCCTCCTTCCCTTTCCTCCCCAAAATAGCCCTAAGTGTCAACGCTCATTTCCACAGTCCCCATCACAGTTGCCTGGCTTCGCAAAGGGCAAACTTTGATTTTTGCCCCCGCTGTGACTCAAATTCAGATATGACTAAATACCAGCTCTTTTCCTGGGAATGGCTTTCAGTTGTGGAAGTCTTGCTTACACTAGTGTCAGTGAGAAAAGACTCAGGCCTATCACATTAAATGGAAAAACTTCTTGATCATCTGCCACATCAGGAGAGACGAGTGTGGAATGGGAATTTTATTTTTGGCATAAGACAGAGGGCTGTACTGGATATAACTCTAGACTGCAACTACCGGCGGTGCAAAGCAGCAACCCAATCTGCCGCTGCTGAAAATTAAAAACCAACCACACCAAAATACAAACCCCAAATCTAGAGCGCTCCAGTATCAGAAGGTGGCCAATCACATATTACTGCTTCGCATAACAGCGAAACGTCTGTCGGGACATCCCTCTGTCTCTAGATTAGTTCTTTCCATTCTAAGATTACTTGTAATCAATAAAGAAACAAGTGGGAAAAGATTTAGAACTTACTAACTTCAGAAACATGGCACTCATGGCTGATGCAATGGGGCGAACGGCAACTGTGGAAGCAGACCCGATTTCCATCCATACGAATACAAAACACTGAATCACCCCTGATCCCTGCAAATATACTTCAAAACAGACTAGAAGAAACTGTGCATATTCGAGTTTC